>NC_079212.1:30019293-30319293 GCF_029633865.1 Lampris incognitus
CAACTATTTAGAACAATTGGAGAAAATTATGATGGGAAGAGTATGACGTCAGGTGCTATTTTCAGAAGACCACTCATTCCTCTTACTGGGGCCTAAAGCACAATGCCAGAGATTTCCATCCAAACAAGTCCTTATGACTTGCATTCATTCCTAAAGTTTATTTTGGGGAGATTATTTCCCTTATCCCAATAAAGTTTCCCCTTTGTCGGGATATGAAACAAGACAGGTCAAGGTCCTTCTGCTAGTATCAGCGAGATTCCTCAAAGATATCGATTTAAGAATTGAAACTACTGACTCGATCTCGCACCAATGGCAGCTATACTGTCAGAGAAAAGTAAGATTTTAAGACTCAATAGCTTGGTTGACGTGTTAAGACACTAAGACATTTTTCTTGGTGTAGAGGGGCTTTAAGGGAGAATTAGGAGAGATCGGTTTTCCTTCTCGGGGAAGAGAAAGGGATTTCAGGACAGCATCTTGCCAGTGGAAAGTTAAGTATAGACCATAATTTCGGTACCACAGTGAAATCAGCCTCCTTGACATAGCGCTGTCCAGGCTGAGCTTTTAGTTGTGGCCTGGTAGGATGTTGAACACAGGGAGATAGGGCTATGGGCTATGGTTATTGGAGGGAAAATGATTAGGTTTAACTCAGGCCCCTTCATAGTCCAGGCCTTGATGAAAGACACCGGGATAAATGTGTGTCCTCATACAATTAAGTGATTCAAAATGGAAGCCTCCATTTAACAGTAAGCACAGATGGCCTCTCATTCCACAAAACTTGTCTTTACTTGTAACATCCTTCAAATCCCCCCCCCCCCAAAAAAAACCAAAAAAACCATCCATTTAAAATTTCACAGGGCCTTGATATTGGATGATGATTTGGATTTATATCTAGCGATAAAGAATAAAACACAATAAGACAAACCAAGCCATAAATCGATACTTTCAAAGGCAATGGCTGACGTTCCTCAAGGTGTTGCTCTTGAAACCACAGCCTCTGAATCAACAATGTCCCACGTCTTTGGAGAAGTATATGTGTACCCTTCCTTACATTGTCTTTAAAAAAAAAACCCAACTACCCGGTCTTCCATTTGTCTTCTCGTACCACGCGTGCTTCTCACACCATGTGTTAAATAGCTGAAGGCAAATCTTCCACAACGCGCTTTCCTGTTAGCTCACTATCCAGTGACTACTACAGTGGATACTCCCTCCACAGGAAATGAGACAGAGGATGTGGCATGTGAGTAGGTAAACACAGAGCCCTAAAAGACAGGATGGAGGGTGGAGGGATTAAGTGATGGAGAGAGGACTCACATTTATCCGGATGATTTAGTCAGTGCCCCACCAAAAAAGATCCACCCTGCCCTACCCAAAGAGACAAGTGTAAATTCTCAAATGATGAGACGATGAGGAAGAAGATATTTTTTTTAACTTTTACCTCACCAACATGTTACCTCACCCCTGATGGACTAATACAGCCAATCTCACCGAATCGCAGTTGAATTAGTAAATGCTCCAGCTTTCATGGAGGGAAACCTTTTAACGTGTTTCCGCATATTCTCATTGCTGCCATAGATGGACGGTGGGAACAGTGTGGGAGGAAAATAAAGAGGGGGAGGAGGAGTGGGGGGAGGAGTGGGGGGAAGAGGAGGGGGAGACATGATGACCTAACAGTATGATGAGAGAGAGAAGCTCAGGGAACATGATGTCAGGGAGGAATGTGAATATTTACCTTGTTCGCTCTGAGTTTTCTCTGGCAGATTGGTAGACTCTCGGTCTAAACTGCATCTAAACCCTCATCTCTCACTACCGAGCCTCACACACACACACACACTAAATGTGGCTTTGCAGAGCAAGACAATGCACGAGCACGTTTCATTTACTCCAGTATCCAATGGCAAAACATAACTGTAATTCTATCTGTACAATTTTTCTGCAGGAATAAA
This sequence comes from Lampris incognitus, assembly GCF_029633865.1. Lineage (NCBI taxonomy): Eukaryota > Metazoa > Chordata > Actinopteri > Lampriformes > Lampridae > Lampris > Lampris incognitus. The sequence continues at coordinate 30,021,237 of NC_079212.1, forward strand.
GTTTTTCTTAACTTATCTTATCTTATCTTATCTTATCTTATCTTATCTTATCTTATCTTATCTTATCTTATCTTATCTTATCTTATCTTATCTGTCTATCTACATTAATATTCATATATACTCATTTAGCAGACAAGAGAATCAGCTGTTATCAGATGAATTCAAATGTTATCAGCTGGCATCATAGTAAACATATCACTGCCAAGAGTGCATGTGAAGTTGAGCGCATTTAGTGTGGGTGTACCTTAGATCAGTAGAAAGCAGTTGCACATCTCCGCAAGTCAGAAAACAAGTAAATTATGCCATCAAGTGCAAAAAGAAAAGGGCTGAATAGTAGACCCCAATAGCAGTGGTGTACAATACTAACAGCCAGTGCCAATTCATATTCACTGTGAAATGCAAATACAGATCACTTTTAGGATTAAGACAGGCCTTTAAAAGGAAGGTTTTTAGGCCTTACCTGAAGGAAGTTAGCGAGTCAGTGGCCCCCTCAATCAGTCTGTCTGTCTATCCATCTATCAATCTTATTCAGCATGTCCCTGATCTTTCGGCATGCTTTTTCCCAGGCCCTACAGAAATTCCTAAGTATGAAAAGGAAATTTCCACCATCATCCCTGGGGAGGAGGCCTCCCATGAGGAACTGACTGTGGTCACACAAGCTGCCAGTGATGCACCTGAGGTGGACCCCAAGATATCCGACACTGAATCCCCAGCCGAGTCTACTGAAGCACCAGTGACCCAAAGTAACTAAGTCTACATCTGTCTATCAATGTATTCACCTAGTCCTACATCTATCTTTCTGTTCGTCTTTCTTTCTGTCTATCTTTCTATCCATCTAGCTATGTAGCTGCCCATCAATCCATCAATTGTCCTCAGTCTGTGTCTGAACTCTCTGCCTGCTTCTCCCCCAGACCCCATAGAAATATTTACAGAGGTGTTCACCATTGCCACCTCTGAAGTGGTCCCGGCCGCAGTCAACACTGAAGGTCCAGCCCAGATACTGACGCACCAGCAGCCAAAACTGAGTTTCCAGGCACAGAGGCTGCTGCTTTTGAGACCGCAGCTCCCATTGTCCCAGCTGCCCCTGAGGAGGCCCAGGATGAGGGGACAGGAACAGGAACTGTCAATGCTGAAAGCGGTGATGGGGTGGTTGTTGAAGATGGCGCAGCGGGTGAGGAATGTGTAGGAATGAACGGGCTGGCTTGCACTATTATAACTATGGTGTTGAGTTGAATTCAGTTATTTGGCAAATGCATGGGGTTTAAACTAATTAAAAGGTAATAATATCAATAATGACTATTACAATTCTGTATATCCTAATTGGAGATGAGCAAAAACTTGCTCTGTAGGAAGGGGATTGTGTGGGTTTTTTTTATATATATATATATATATACTCATAAGAAACTCTCTTTAGGCTGTTTTTTTTTTTACTATTTCTGTCACTATGTCCCCCCCCTCTTCTCTTTCTTTCACAGCCCAAGTGTCTTATCATATAGATATAAAGATGATAATTTCAAAACTAGAAAGAAAAAAATTGAAGCTGAAATCCGAGATTTTTCTCCGTAAATCAGTACATATTTTATCCACCTGGACCATCCATGATGAAGGTGTGGCAATGGTTCTGTTGGACAGATCAGTTCTTCAAAACAGTACAAACAGTGTTCCCATATAGTATGAAGTTTGCAATACATTAATGTAATACATTACATGCGTAAGCTTTGGTCCAAGGATGCCATTTTTACAACTATGGGTGCATACACGCAACAATGGCCACTACACATTGTTTGTCATTCTCACAGCCAGAGAGAAGCACAGATGAGAGAAATCACGGATTTCAGATTTAAAGCAAATGTGTCACTCTATAAAATCCCCTTTCACATCGTTATCTTTTAGTCTCTGGTCTTCAGTGTCTTGGACTGACTCTGTCATTCTGTTTGTTACACAGAGGGTGTGAGTTCTGGTCAGGTTGTGGGCATCGTAATTGGTGCATTGGTGGCAGTCGTCATTGTTATTGCCGTGGTGATCGCCTTGGTGAGGAGGATGGGAAAATACTCGTGAGTATCTCACTTCCCCCGGCGGACACACGTGGCTAAAGACACACACGGGTTGGACTGATGTGCACATGCAGGCATGTTTATGATCTTACGTGTGCTCACACATATGTGCACGCATGTGCATACAGAGTGGTTAAATAGTATGAGCTACATATGACGGCATGATACTGTGCAGTCATCACCACTGAATGATCCTATATATGGACTTGCATGAACTTTTTAGTCACTGACATTCTGATGAAATACCTGAAATAACACTAGTGGTTATGTAATGGGTGTTAAAGAAAATGTTTGCGATGATAAGAACTCAAAGTCAACAGAGACCACATAGCATGTAGATTATAATTGGTCTCCAATACTAGCACATTTGAATGAAAATCCTGTTTTGGAATAACAAATGTGCCATCCAATCTACATCTATGTTCCCACGTACCACACCCCTCCCCATTGAGAGCACTATCAGGGTATTGTTTGAGTTGCATGTCCGGCTAATGCAGAATGTTCTGTGCCACAGGTCTGCCAAGAACAAAAAGCCAGCGAAAAAGAGATCATCTCGGTTTTTGTAATACTCCTATATTACCCCTTTATATGTTTTAATCCCTCCACTACCATGGTTGACAGAAACATAACAGCTGTCTGTTTCATCTAAAATTTTTAAAAAAAACACAGCAAAAACAAACAAAACAAAAAAAAAAGAAGGAAATGACAGACTTGGTTGTTGTTGCTTGTTTGACTGATGCACAGTCTCGTGGCCCTGGAGCAAAGGCGTCATTGTCCATTCAACGTGACAAGTGGCTGGAATTATCCTTGGAATTAGCTTAAACTCATTCAAAAGCCTTGTGTGTTGTCTCTGTCACTCCATGTGACAAATGGTCACCCACCAGATTGGGCTTACATCATTGGGTAGAATTAACTGTCGCCCGTCTCACCAGCCCAACAGGCCACGTCTCAACTACTGGGAGTTTGGCTTCGTCCAAACCAGAGCAGCAACCACAAAGCTGTCAACCTACATGGTTTCTATCCCAACAACTAATTCCATGAAATTTATGTAATTTCCAGTTTTCAAGTCTTAAAAAGGTCCTCCTTCAAAACTAGAATTTAAAAGAATGTCTCCTTTATTATAATCGTGTAAAACATGAAACCTTATCCTAGCCTAATGGCACTGACTGTCTAATGTTGCTATGGCAACTAAAATGTATTTAAGTTCTTCATCCCAAATGCCATCGATATTCTTAACACTACAAATATTAACATGAACTGTTTTTAATGTGTAACGTGATGTTGTCTATGTGTTTGGTTTTTACTAACTGCTTGTATGTCTTCATGTTGCTGTTTCTTGTGTTTGGTGAGCTGAAGTCAAATTTCCACCCCGGTGGACAATATAGATATATTCTATTCTATTCTGCTGTTTTAAGCAATCTACGTGCTTGACCTTTAAATCAAAAACTACTACAACGGGGTGTCCGGGTAAGGTAGCGGTCTATTCCGTTGCCTACCAATACGGGGGATCACTGGTTCGAATCCCCACGTTACCTCCGGCTTGGTCGGGCATCCCTACAGACACAGTTGGCCGTGTCTGCGGGTGGGAAGCTGGATGTGGGTATGTGTCCTGGTTGCTGCCTCCTCTGGTCAGTTGGGGCACCTGTTCAGTGAGGGGGACTGGGGGGGAGTAGCGTGGTCCTCGCACATGCTACATCCCCCTGGCGAAACTCTTCACTGTCAAGTGAAAAGAAGCAGCTGGTGACTCCACATGAATCGGAGGAGACATGTGGTAGTCTGCAGCCCTCCCCGGATTGGCAGAGGGGTTGGAGCAGCAACCGGGATGGCTTGGAAGAGTGGGGTAATTGGAAGAGTACAATTGGGGAGAAAAAGGGAACCCCCCCCCAAAAAAACAACCTACTACAACAATTTAATGTTCAATGTCACACCATTTGCTGACATATTAACGGCCCACTCTGAAATAGCACTACAAATAACAACTCCAAAGGTGTCTTCAAATGATCAAAATCTTTGAAAGCAAGTTGCTTCCAATTCCCTGTTTCTAACTACCACAACTGATTTCAGATTACATCCAGTAGTTTCTGAACCAAACGTAACCTTTTCTCATCTTCTCTCTCCCACAGCCCTTGAGGACAAAGCCTGCAAAGCAGGAAGAACACCCAAAGTTCTGGAAATTCTGAACTACTGAACTGCAATGTCATTTCCTGTCATTAAACAAGCATGCTATCAGCACTAGTCCAATCTAACAGGATTCTGAACTGTTGCCAAAAAAAGAGGAGGGGGGAGGTGTATGTGTGTGTATGTATGTATATGTCTGTGTGTATAGAGGTGGAAATGGGGACTGGATGGGCACCCACCCTCACCTCCCTGCCTTACCTCACCCCTCTACCCCTGCAACCCCACCTCCCCAGCACCCTGGAGCCACTAATATGAAGGGCTCCATCTACTCCCATCACACCGACTCCCCACTACACCAGAAACTCATAGAACAGAACAAACCATGGTGGCAACAGGATGCCTCAAAGAATATCAGAGCCTTTTGTATACGTCCAATTAAAAAAAGAAAAGAAAAAAAACATAGATGTGCATTTGTGTTGGTGAAAAGAAACAAGAAAATAAACAAATAAACAAACAAATAAATAAGTAAAGGAAATGGAACACACAAAAACAGATGGAAGGGGGAAATGAAGCAGGAAACAATGTTATTATTTCCATAGGATGTATGTATATACCATGCAAAGGGACTACATAATCTACAGCTAATGGCTTTCTCATATGCTGCAGTTGCATACTCAAGCATTTCAACATTTTGACATACACAGTTGTGGCAAACAGACCTGAAAAAAAAAAACCAGAGCACTAACCAAAGCTTTTCCTCACCGTAACACATAGCCAGCAAGTCCCTCGCCAAGACAAGAAAGTACAACTATATGAAGCACAGTGTGCAGAAGTTGTTCAGACATAGTGCTCATGCGCTTTGAGGGCTAGTTAGGGGCTGACAGGAGAAAGGAAAGAGACCCTCATTTGCAAGAGTAACGTGACATTCTGCCCACTTTGACACTGACATATTAAAAAGCTAATACATATCTGTGAAATTTTGCAGAAGGGTTTGTGCCACTGTCTCTGGTATTCCCAAGGTAGTTAGGAGGATTTTGACATTTGAAGTGCATTAATGTGAATTGACTGTAACTTTTAACTGCCACCCATTCCAAAAAAAGACAGCTGTTTTGATAGCTTCTAGCTTTCTCTTTCCCAAAACATGTGCCATATGTAAGTTTACACAAAGCCAGTGGTTGTTAGCTGACATAGTGCTAGCATTGTCTTTACAATGTACTCATAGTACTTCTGTTAATATTTAGGATAGACTACCAAATACAATCACACACGGTCTTTTAATTGAGCTAACCCCGAAATGCATGCACAGGATGACTTTTCATAGGTGCACTTAGTTTTAGTGCATAGTGTTAGGGCAGCAATGCCCATATGCTCCTTTTATTTTTTTCCAGTTGTACTTGATCATTAATGGGTGTACAAATAATTAAGTCTGTGCTTGGCTCTGCTTGCTTTACGAACTGAGTTTAATATGTGCACTGAATGAGTGATGTAATGTTTAATGAATAGGCTTTAGACACTGCAAATGTTTGCGACGTCATCTATCTCTCCTCTCCCGTCCTGCTTTACCACATATTATCAACTCTAGGTCCTTAATTTTTGCTGTCTGATTTGTTTGATTTTATTTAATTGCAGTGTTTTTTTTGTTGATATTGTTTTAATAAAAAAGTTAAAACACTTGACAAATTATTTCACAGACTTGTGGGTTTTGTTATTAGTTTTTTTTTAAGATTTTATATATTTTTTATGTTTGGGTAGACTTCATACATATCAATTTGTTGTTCTTGCCATTGCTTATGGAGCTGCAATCTTCAGCATTGACTCATAGGCCAAAATACTTACCACGGATAAAAATCTCATGACACGTTTTTTTTTTTTCAAATTTCCAACGTATATTCATGTATCATTACCCAGCTTCCAAAGGGGTAGCAGTCAGTTGCCTGCTCCAATTGGTTCATTTGTGTAATGCACGAAGATCTCAAAAACACCCCTCTTCAAAAAGGAGAAAAACACCACCAAATATGGAGGGCCATATGGCCAAGAACCGTTACGTCGGTTGAGCTCTCTGACAGTTAGGTGTGTTTTTTATGTCATGTTGCAGGGTTTTTTTCTTTTTCTTTTTTTCATAAGGCGCTGTTAAGCTTAGGCAAGACTCCAGCAGTAGTCTGTGAGTTGCACAGAGATGCTCTGTGTCTGGCTCCCTCTCCTCCGTGTGGTTTTAGGCACTGGTCCAGCACCCACCACCTCAGCCTCAGCCCTGCCGACAAGCTTCATAGCCCTCTTTAGCTCATTCTCTCACTTCAGACTGCGGGGAACAATGGAGTCTTTTGTGAGAGTCAGTTGGAGAGGCTATGGGCCGTGGCTGTAAAGCAGCTGTCTCTCTCTCTCTCTCTCTCTCTCTCTCTCTCTCTCTCTCTCTCTCTCTCTCTCTCTCTCTCTCTCTCTCTCTCTCTCTCTCTCTCTCTCTCTCTCTCTCTCTCTTTCTCTATCTGTTTCTCTCTCTGTATTTGTCTCTGTCTCCGTCTCTCTGTCAATATTTATTTACCAGGATGGAGTTTTCCTCCTTTACTCCAAAAGGAGAGACCACAGCAAATTCTGTTCGTCGTTATGGGGTGGAGTCACTTCCTGGGTGGAGCTTATGTAGTTAGTTTCAAACCAAGATCACACATTCATACTACCATATGCATGCACGCACATGCACAAACACACACACACACACACACACACACTCACACACACACAGATGTGCATTTAATTATTCCATCATTCCACTGCTTGATCAAAATACCTTTAAACTTAGCATGTAGGTGAAAACTTGCCAGACAGCATAACTAAGAGGCAGAAATTGATTTAGATTATTAAAAATTAAAGACAATCTGTCCTGTAAAGCACAAGTCCACAATCAGTTTCTAGCCAATATACAGTCAGGTAAAGCCTGTACAGTCACATACAGACACATACAGTATGTAATACAAAGTCACTGTCCCATAACTTTATGTTATCACACCCAGTCAGTGTGAATATGTATAAGCACTGTGTAAACATAAACATGTGCTTGGCGTGTGCAGCCCTGCATGTTTGGATATGAGAATATGATTTGGTGTGTTTTTGTGTATGTGTGTGCACGTGTATATGTGTTCTCACCTAATCATATGATCTGTGCTTGTTTGTAAGTGTTTGTATACTTATTCACATCCAGTGTGTGTATGCACATCTCCACAGATCAGATATATTTGTGTGTTTCTGTATGCATGCACCCCAGTTCATAATCACCAGGTTTTCTGATGGCTTTATTTGGCTTGCATAAAAACATAGCATCTGCACATTACATCGGGGATCCTGATGGAGATATTTGGCGGATTGAATATTTATATACCAAAAACACCCTATGGGAGCATTGAAGACGGGGGAACCAATTTGATTTTTTTTAAAATTGTAGACATGTTATTTGTGTGCCCTGTCCCTTCATATATAAATTGGTGTGTACCTTTGCAAATTATCGTAGGTCCCCTTGCCGTATGCGCTGATCCTCCAGTGGTGACTGAAAACCTTCCATTAGCTAGCTCAGATGAAGGATTAGCTAAAGGAACCGCTCAGCAATAGCGGAAAGATGGAAGGGGCTCTATCTTTCCTTCTACATAATGTTGACTTCTTTTTTTTTGGTGAGAGAAATGTGTTTTTTTTTTTCTGCCTGGTCAGCAGCAACCTGAAATCCTGGCTCTGAGAATGAGCTGTCTATTCCTGACATGATTTATTCCACATGGAAGAAAGGGTTACGGGTATAGGCAGACTATAGCCTTATAGTCTGAAATAGCCATTATTTTTATTGCTAGCAAATCTGCTAATGCTTACTTAATATATAAAATTCCCCGCAGGGAGTAAAGCACACATTATATAATAATAAAGACATTTTGCCAACTCCTATGATTAGTATGACTGTGGATGTCTAAATGCAGCCAGCAACCAAATTCTGGTAAATTTTGGTTTTGGCAGGTAGGTCTGTCTGGCCTAGTAGCCATGTTGGAATATAAAAGACTGAGGTAAGCCAGTGTTTTTCCCTTCTAAAACCACTCTGACACTGGGAATATAATAAAATTGCCTGGCAAAATCATGAATGCCTTTGCCTTTCTTTAGTTGGTGGACAATTCCAGATTTGCCCATGTACTATAGATTGAAGACATATTTTAGTATTCACAACCCTTACCAGTGTAAACAAAATTTTGGTGGTCATAACAAACACTAATCATGTATAACTGTCAAATGATGTCAGAGACAGACAAAATCTTCAACTAAATGAATCAAAACCAACATATCGCCATTTGGGTGTTCAACAGTGGATATCATGCTGCATTAATGAATTGGACCAAAAACTTCATTCTTTGTATAGAAGAGTAGAGCAGGGTAGAGTAGGGTAGAGTAGACTAGAGTAGAGTAGCGCAGTGTAGAGCAGAGCAGAGTAGAGTAAAGCAGAGCAGAGTAGAGTAGAATAGAGCAGAGTGGAGCAGGGTAGAGTAAAGCAGAGCAGAGTAGAGTAGAATAGAACAGAGTGGAGCAGAGTAGAGTATGGTAGAGCAGGGTAGAGCAGTACAGAGTAGAGTAAAGCAGAGCAGAGTAGAGTAGAATAGAGCAGAGTGGAGCAGGTTAGAGCAGTACAGAGTAGAGCAGAACAGAGCAGAGTAGAGCAAAGCAGGATAGAGCAGTACATAGTAGTAGAGTAGAACAGTACAGAGTAGAGTAGAGCATAGTAGAGCAGAACAGAGCAGAATAGAGCAGAGCAGAGCAGAGTAAACGGAGTAGAGCAGATCAAAACTTTAATGTCTCCAAAGGGGCTTTACAGACAGTAGTCCAACACCAATACATCAATATCTCACACACAAATAAAGCACAAGATCCATATCTCCCACACTGTCATCATGGGAAAAAAGAAAGAGACGTAATGACATCTGGGGTATAGCTCATTTAAAAAATCAATAGCAGATGGAACAAAGGACAATCTGTATCTATTAGTGCTAGCATCTGGAACTCAACATGTAAAGGATGTTGAAGGTCCAAAACAGTAGTCTGTGCCTTTGAGACAACCCTCACTTCATACAGGCACTGAAGGTCATTAAGGGTAGGACTAGTAACCTTATGGCACAGTTTGACCATTTTTTCCAGTTTGTTCTTATTTTTTAAGACTAAGACTGCCAAACCAGCAACTCATAGAAAAAGAAAGGACAGACTCAATAAAAGAAGAATAAAACATATTCATCAGTGTCATGTCCACTTTAAAACTTTGCAACGTCCTTAGAAAGAACTGTTGATTTGCCTTTTTGCATATTGCATTTTGTATTTGCCTCAAAATTAAACTTCTCATTCAGGACAGTGCCCAAATACTTATATTGCTACACTACTGCCACTTGCTCACCCTTAATCACACACGGTGCAGGAAGGGGCCTCCTCTGAAAATCAATAAACACTTCTTTGGTCTTAGCCACATACACTACCGTTCAAAAGTTTGGGATCACCCAAACAATTTTGTGTTTTCCATGAAAAGTCACACTTATTCACCACCATATGTTGTGAAATGAATAGAAAATAGAGTCAAGACATTGACAAGGTTAGAAATAATGATTTGTATTTGAAATAAGATTTTTTTTACATCAAACTTTGCTTTCGCCAAAGAATCCTCCATTTGCAGCAATTACAGCATTGCAGACCTTTGGCATTCTAGCTGTTAATTTGTTGAGGTAATCTGGAGAAATTGCACCCCACGCTTCCAGAAGCAGCTCCCACAAGTTGGATTGGTTGGATGGGCACTTCTTGCGTACCATACGGTCAAGCTGCTCCCACAACAGCTCAATGGGGTTCAGATCTGGTGACTGCGCTGGCCACTCCATTACCGATAGAATACCAGCTGCCTGCTTCTGCTCTAAATAGTTCTTGCAAAATTTGGAGGTGTGTTTAGGGTCATTGTCCTGTTGTAGGATGAAATTGGCTCCAATCAAGCGCTGTCCACTGGGTATGGCATGGCGTTGCAAAATGGAGTGATAGCCTTCCTTATTCAGAATCCCTTTTACCCTGTACAAATCTCCCACCTTACCAGCACCAAAGCAACCCCAGACCATCACATTACCTCCACCATGCTTAACAGATGGCGTCAGGCATTCTTCCAGCATCTTTTCATTTGTTCTGCGTCTCACAAACGTTCTTCTTTGTGATCCAAACACCTCAAACTTGGATTCATCCGTCCACAACACTTTTTTCCAGTCTTCCTCTGTCCAATGTCTGTGTTCTTTTGCCCATCTTAATCTTTTTCTTTTATTGGTCAGTCTCAGATATGGCTTTTTCTTTGCCACTCTGCCCTGAAGCCCAGAATCCCGCAGCCGCCTCTTCACTGTAGATGTTGACACTGGTGTTTTGCGGGTACTATTTAATGAAGATGCCAGTTGGGGCCCTGTGAGGCGTCTGTTTCTCAAACTAGAGACTCTAATGTACTTATCAGCTTGCTCAGTTGTGCAACGCGGCCTCCCACTTCTTTTTCTACTCTGGTTAGAGCCTGTTTGTGCTGTCCTCTGAAGGGAGTAGTACACACCGGTGTAGGAAATCTTCAATTTCTTAGCAATTTCTCGCATGGAATAGCCTTCATTTCTAAGAACAAGAATAGACTGTCGAGTTTCAGATGAAAGTTCTCTTTTTCTGGCCATTTTGAGCGTTTAATTGACCCCACAAATGTGATGCTCCAGAAACTCAATCTGCTCAAAGGAAGGTCAGTTTTGTAGCTTCTGTAACGAGCTAAACTGTTTTCAGATGTGTGAACATGATTGCACAAGGGTTTTCTAATCATCAATTAGCCTTCTGAGCCAATGAGCAAACACATTGTACCATTAGAACACCGGAGTGATAGTTGCTTGAAATGGGCCTCTATACACCTATGTAGATATTGCACCAAAAACCAGACATTTGCAGCTAGAATAGTCATTTACCACATTAGCAATGTATAGAGTGTATTTCTTTAAAGTTAAGACTAGTTTAAAGTTATCTTCATTGAACAGTACAGTGCTTTTCCTTCAAAAATATGGACATTTCAATGTGATCCCAAACTTTTGAACGGTAGTGTATATTTGGAGGAAATACTGGTCACATCAGTTAACAAATTCATCAAGGACTGGGCCATGATCTTGCTTCACACCGTGCTGAAGACTGATGACTACAATCATCGGCATACTTATGGATGGATCTTGATACATGAATACTCTGGCACTCATTGGTATGTAAAATAAATAAAAGCAGTGAAAGTCCTGTGGGGATCCAGTGGAAGATGAGACCTTACTGGACAAGGTTCCATTAACCTGGACCCTCTGTGATCTGTACGCTAAGAAGTCAGTGAGCCAACATACTGTGCTAAAATCCATATCAAAATTAGACAAGAGCTTGTGTGCAACATCATGTGGCTGAATACAATTAAAAGCAGAAGAAAAGTCCAAAAAAAGCATGCTGTAGCATCCTCCACTCCAATCGTTGCCCTGTAAGCAAACTGTAACGGGTCCATCATGTGATGCACTGTGTGTGAAATTTCAGAGTTGACAATATGTCAAATGTTTTCATAACAAGGGCCATAAAGGCCACAGGGCGATTATCATTTAGTGTCTTAGGAGACTTAACCTTTGCCACTGGCACCACAAAAGATTCCTTCCACATGCTAGGAACTTTCTGTTTTTCCAAGGAGTGTCAAATATATGAAGAAGAAAAAAAACCCCACAATTGCCAGGCACAGCACTTCAATAATTTCCTCCCTTATTCGATCAGGACCAGGGCTTTTCCTCTCTTTAATACGACCAAGAGATTTACACACAATCACCTAATCAATTTTAATCTTACAGCCTGCGAGCCCATTTCTAAAATTAGAAGGATCATCACTGAAATCATAGATATCAAACTTAGAGTAGAGTTTGTTTTACACTTCTGCCAATTCAGCATCAGGCTTCTCAGAATAAAATATTCTTCTGTCCTTATTCTGCATCCCAACCATGGACTTCCTTTCCAAGCCTGTCAGTACTGAACCACAGGCTTGGACTCAAAACGCAGACTCAGTTCATAAAAAATTAGCCCTTTTAATTGGAAAGAGGTCGGTACACAGGTAATCAGATAACAAGGCAACAGTGTCCAAATCGGCAGGCGAAAGGCAGGGTCGAAAAGGCAAAAAACAGGTCAGGAAACCACAGGGCCAAAGAAACTCACAAGGGAAAAAATGCTGGAACGCTGTCACAAGGAACAAGACGAACTGGCCCAGAAGGAAGAGAACACTAAGACTATATACTCTGGAGGAGGGGAGACAATGAGACACAGTTGCAACACATTAGGGCAGGTAATCACAGGAGGGAGAAACGTGAGGGCAGAAAGCAAAGGACCTTAAACGAGACAAGAGGTGAGTAACAAAATAAAAAAGTAAGTACAAGACAAAGAACATTGGGAGAAACAAAAAATAACTTAACTATCCAGACGGGGCATGACAGTACCCCCCCCCCCTCCTACGGCCGACTCCAGACAGCTCAGGGTCGCCAGGGTGGGCCCAGTGGAAGTCCCGGATGAGGGAGGGATCCAGGAGGTTGCTGGCCGAGACCCAGGAACGTTCCTCCGGGCTGTATCCCTCCCAGTCGACCAGGTATTGGGAGCCCCGGGGCCGGACCGCCAGGAGCTTACGGATAGTGTAAACAGGGCCACCATCGATGAACCGGGGGGTGGAGGAAGGGGCCCGGGGGCAGGGACCAGAGGGCTTTCTATGGCCGGTTTGATCTGACTCACGTGGAAGGATGGGTGGACTCTCATGGCTCTGGGGAGTTTGAGCTTGACAGTAACTTGGTTAATGACTTCGGAAATAGGGAATGGCCCCACAAACCTGGGAGCGAGTTTCCGGGACTTCACTCTGAGAGGCAGGTCTTTAGTGGATAGCCATACCCTCTGGCCACTCCTGTAAGTGGGGGCAGGGATCCGCCGTCGGTCAGCCGCCTTCTTGTAACGCTCGGAATTGCGGAGCCGGGTGCATCGGGCCCGGGCCCAGGTGTGGCGACAGCGGTGAACCAAAGCCAGTGCAGAGGGCACACTGACCTCCCTCTCCAGGGCAGGAAGAGAGGAGGTTGATATCCATAGGCACACTGAAAGGGGGAGAGACCAGATGAGGAACATGGGAGGGAATTGTGTGCATACTCAACCCAGGTGAGCTAACTGCTCCATGTGTTGGGGCTCTGGGAGGCAAGGCAACACAGGCTGGTCTCCAGCTCCTGGTTCAGCTGCTCCGTCTGACCGTTGGTTTGGGGATGGTGGCCAGATGAGAGGCTGATGGATGCTCCCAGGAGTGAACAGAAAGCCCGCCAGAACTGTGCCACAAACTGTGGGCCCCGGTCAGACACAATGTCCCTGGGGAAGCCATGGAGGTGAAAAACATGATGCAGCATCACCTCGGCTCTCTCCTTGGCCGAGGGCAACTTGGGCAAGGGAACAAAATGGACAATTTTCGAAAATCTATCCACCACCGTGAGGATGGTGGTGTTACCTTTGGAAGGGGGGAGACCAGTCACAAATTCCACGGAGATGTCTGACCAGGGTCGATGTGGCACAGGGAGTGGGCGAAGTTGGGCATTGGGAGACTTTACTGCGAGCACACACAGGACAGGCTGCCACGTATTCTGTCACCTCCCTCTCCATGACCGGCCACCAGAACCGCTGTCGTATGACGAACAAGGTCCTGCGTACTCCAGGGTGACAGGAAGAGTGGGTCCAGTGGATGACCTGTGAACACAAGACAGGAGGTACAGACAGCTGGTTTGGTGGGCAGCCAGCCGGAGGTTGATGGTTCACATTGGCCTCGTTGAACCTTCTCTCAATGTCCCAAGTGACAGAACCCACAACACATGACGGAGGAAGAATGGGAGTAGGATCTTTGCAAGAGTTCTCAGAGGGAAACAAACAGGAGAGAGCAACAGGCTTTAAGTTCTTGGAGCCAGGCCGATAGGACGGGGTGAAATGGAACTGGTTGAAAAAGAGAGCCCACCTTGCCTGCCAAGAGTTGAGCCTCTTTGCCGTCCTCAAGTACTCAAGGTTTTTATGATCCGTCCAGACGAGTAAAGGTTGTTTGGCCCCCTCCAACAAGTGCCTCCACTCCTCCAATGCCAGTTTGATGGCAAGCAGCTTACGGTTGCCAACATCATAGTTTCTCTCAGAGGCTGACAGCTTGCGGGAAAGAAAGGCACAGGGGTGTAGCTTATTGTCCTTACCCGACCTCAGAGAGAACAGCTCCCACCCCCACATCGGAGGCAGCCACCTCCACCACAAACTGCAGGTTGGGGCCAGGCAACGTGAGGACAAGAGCTGAGGTGAAGCTTGTCTTCAGTCTCTGGAAAGTGAGCTCAGCCCGGGGGTTCCACTGGAAGCTAGACTTAGACGAGGTCAGTCCATGAAGGGAGGCAGCAACAGAACTAAAATTTCTGTTGAACTTCCTGTAAAAATTAGCAAACCCCAGGAATCGTTGAACCTCCTTACGGCTAGTGGGAGTGGGCCAATCAACAACAGCGCTAACCTTTTCTGGGTCCATCCTGACCTCCCCCCTCAGAAACGATGAACCCCAGGAAGGACACGTGAAACTCACACTTCTCAGCTTTGACAAAGAGTGGGTGGTGGAGGAGGCGCTGGAGGACCCGCCAGATGTGCTGAATGTGAGTTTGCTCATCAGGGAGAAGATCAAGATGTCGTCCAGGTAAACAAAAACAAACTCATTGAGCACGTCGTTCACCAGGGCCTGAAAGACAGCTGGGGCATTGGTGAGTCCAAACGGCATCACCAGGTACTCGTAATGACCGTTGGGAGTGTTAAATGCTGTCTTGCATTCATCCCCCTCCCTTATTCTAACTAGGTGATAAGCATTCCTTAAGTCCAGTTTAGTGAAAACCTTAGCACCATTTAGTAGTTCAAAAGCAGTGGAAATTAAAGGGAGGGGGTACCTGTTGCGAACGGTGATCTCGTTGAGTCCTCTGTAGTCAATGCAAGGCCTCAGGGTTTTTTCCTTCTTGTCAACGAAGAAGAATCCAGCGCCAGCGGGAGAGGAGGAGGGCCGAATAATCCCTGCAGCCCGGGATTCCTCAACGTACTTTCTCATGGCCTGGGTTTCAGGAGATGACAGGGAGCGCAGGCGACCCTTGGGTGGCGAAGTTCCGGGGAGCAGGTCAGTCATAGGCCCGGTGCGGAGGCAAGGACATGGCATGGGCCTTGCTAAAAACCTCTTTAAGGTCGTGGTAGCAGATGGGAACCCGGGAAAGGTCAGGAAACTCTGGATCCAGGCTGGGGGAGTTCTGGGAGGTGTTAGGAGGTTGAAGCTCAAGCAGGAAAGGTTGAGAGGGTGGGGAACAGTTCTTTGCACAAGTCTTTCCCCATGAAATTACCTGCCCTGTTTTCCAGTCTATATGAGGGCTGTGGAGTGTCAGCCAGGGGTATCCCAGGATAAGGCCGTGGCATGGTGGTGGCTGCACTTTGCCCTGCTGCGTTTGGTAGCTTGGTGGTAACATTAACGCTAGTTCCCGTTTCATTACTGGAATCTATAAACGCTCGCTGATTTTTGTAGTGTGGTTGCACCATCCTCATTAGGTGAACTTTTCTTGGTGGAAAACCACTTTCCCATGTCCATTTCCACAGAGAAATAAGATATGTGGGCAATGATGGAGAAACCTGGAGGGGTGTGATTGGGAGGAACGGCCTTCCCAATCTGAACCCGAGTGGTGCCTTGTTATTGGACTTCTGTGCAAGTCATGGATTGGCCATAACAAACACCATCTTCGAACATAAGGTAGTTCGTAAGTGTACTTGGTATCAGAACACCTTAGGCCGAAGATTGGTGATAGACTTTGTGGTCGTATCATGAGATCTACGGCCGTATGTTTTGGACACCCTCGGTGAAGAGAGGAGCAGAACTGTCAACTGATAACGACCTGGTGGTGAGTTGGATCAGATGATGGGGAAGGCTGCCAGACAGACCTGGCAAACCCAAACGTGTAGTGAGGGTTAACAGGGAACATCTGGTCCCTGTCCGTGAGGTCTTCAACTCCCACCTCCAGAAGAAGTTCTCGTGTATCCTAAGGGAGGCTGGGGACATGGAATCTGAGTGTGCCATGTTCAAAGCCTCTATTGCAGGTGCAGCAGGCAGGAGCTGTGGTCATAAGGTCATCAGTGCCTGTTAAGGCGGCAACCTAAGAACCCGGTGGTGGACACCACAATGAGGGAAGCCATCAGGCTGAAGAAGGAGGCCTTTCGGACTTGGTTGGCCCAGGGGTCTACTGAAGCAGCCGACAGGTACCGAGAGGCTAGAAGGGCTGCTGCTTCAGCGGTCGTGGGAGCAAAAACTTCGATGTGGGAGGAGTTCAGTGAGGCTATGGAGGAGGACTTTTGGTTGGCCTCAAGGAAGTTCTGGCAAACCATCCGGCAACTCAGGAAGGGGAAGCAGGTCTTGACTCAGGCTGTGTTCAGCCGAGGAGGGGAACTGTTGACCCGGACTGGGGATGTTGTCGAGTGGTGGAAAGAACACTTTGAGGAGCTCCTGAAGCCAGCTAACACGCCCTCAGTGGAGGAGGTAGAGTCTGAAGACTCAGGGGAAGCCCACCCATATCCCTGGCAGAGGTCTCTGAGGTAGTTAAAAAGCTCCTCGGTGGCAAGGCGCCGGATGTGTATGAGATTCCCCCTGAGATGCTGAAGGCTCTGGACATTGTTGGGTTGTCTTGGTTGACACACCTCTTCAGCGTCGTGTGGAAGTCGGGGACACTACCTGTGGAGTGGCAGACTGGGGTGGTGGTTCCCATATTCAAAAAGGGGGACCGGAGGGTGTGCTCCAATTATCGGGGCATCACATTGATCAGCCTCCCTGGTAAAGTCTACTCTAGGGTGCTTGAAAGGAAGCTCCAACTGACTGTCGAACCTCAGATCCAGCAAGAACAATGCGGATTCGGTCCTGGCCGTGGAACAATGCACCAACTCTTTACCCTAGCGGAAGTGCTGAGGGGAGCATGGGAGTTTGACCAGCCAGTCGACATGTGTTTTATGGACTTGGAGAAGGCTTACGGCCGTGTACCCCGGGGCACTCTGTGGGAGTACTGCGGGGGTATGGGGTACTGGGGCAGTTGCTACAAGCCATCCGGTCCTTGTATAACCAAAGTGAGAGCTGTGTCCGCATTCTCGGCACAAAGTCAAACACGTTTTCATAGGGTGTCGGACTCCACCAAGGTTGTCCCTTGTCTCTGATTCTGTTTGTGATATTCATGGACAGGATCTCAAGGCATAGCCAAGGTGAGGAGTGTGTCCATTTTGGGAACCTCAGAATTGCATCTCTGCTCTTCGTAGATGATGTGGTTTTGTTGGCTTCATCAGAACGCGACCTCCAGCGTGCACTGGGGCGGTTTGCAGCTGAGTGTGAAATGGCCGGGATGAGAGTCAGCACCTCTGAGGCCATGGTTCTCTACCGGAAAATGGTGATTGATCCCTCTGGTTTGGGATGAGTTGTTGCCTCAAGTGAAGGAGTTCAAGTATCTCGGGGTCTTGTTCACAAGTGAGGGTAGGATGGAGCAAGGGATTGACAGGTGGATTGGTGCAGCATCAGCAGTAATGCGGACATTGTACTGGACCGTTGTGGTGAAGGGGGAGCTGAGCTGGAAGGCAAAGCTCTCAATTTACCAGTCAATCTTTGTTCCAACCCTCACCTATGGTCATCGGCTTAGGGTAGTGAGCAAAAGGGTGAGATCGCAGATATAAGTGGCTGAAATGAGTTTCCTTCGTAGGGTGTCTGGGCTCAGCCTTAGAGATAGGGTGAGGAGCTCGGACATCCGGAGGGAGCTCTGAGTAGAGCCGCTGCTCCTTCACGTCGAAAGGAGCCAGTTGAGGTGGTTCGGGCATCTGATTAGGATGCTTCCTGGGCGCCTTCCTTTGGAGGTTTACTGGGCATGGCCAACTGGGAGGAGACCCCACGGTAGATCTAGAACTCGCTGGAGCGACTACATGTCTAATCTGGCCTGGGACCACCTTGGGATCCCCCAGGAGGAGCTGGAGGGCCTTGCTGGGGAGGGAGACGTAGGGAGTGCCCTACTTAGCTTGCTGTCATCATGACCCGACCCTGGAGAAGCGGTTGATGATGAATGAATGAATGAATACCATGCTAGGCAGATGCTGGCTGAAGTGAAGCATCATACTTAAATCACCTTCTGTTGGCTTATTCCCTGTGTCCAAGGGGTCGCCACAGTGGATTTGATAGTTTCCATCGGTACCCTGTGAGGGAGGGCACAGCACCGATGGTGGTCATTGATAACTTGGGCCTTGACTGATCCGATATGGTCTTGTCAATCCACATAATGATTTGGCAAAAGTTTACGTCGGATGTCCCTCCTGACACAACCACTATGAATGGGAGCGCAGGGAAGCATCATACTTAAATAAAACACCCAAAACTCTTGAGAGATTGACATCACACATTTTTACACACAACTCAAAACCAGTCCAGTGGATCACCAGCAGAGGATACAATTTGACAATAATATCAGAAACGAAGCCAATTCTTTCAGATTTTTTAATCCCACAACAAAAACATGATATTCCATACACTAATGTTGCTAGATAGTTGAATACAAAACAAATATTTGGATGAAGCACATATATATCCAATAACAACAATAATGATAATAATAAATTACAACCAAAACAAGAATGATAATAACAATAATAATGCTGATTTCTCCTGGGAGGTCCAAATTCCTGGATGGGCGGGCATGGCCCCCTAGGGCCTGCCCATAATGCCAGGTCCACTACAATCCAGACCAGAACGACTCTGTGCTCAATTTTCCCCCTTTCAGGGCCGATTGATAAGTGAGGACCAAATGAACAGTGCTGTGGTCTGACAATCCCAGAGGAGCCATCAAGTAAGATTTATAAGCTCCCTTAATGGTGCCATAACACTGGTCCAATACTTTACACCGTCTTGTTGGACAGGTGACGTACTGGAAGAAATGATTCAAGGACTGTCTGGTGTAAACTCTGCATGATGGGATATTTTGATTGATATCAGCAAAAAACAACATACAAAAGCGTCACGAGAGAATCGTGACTCAAGTTCGTTAAAAGTTGTAAATGGGGCACATTATGTTAGCAGGGGTCCCTCAGCAAAGAATGCATCCTTTTACTATGTTTGTTGCCAGTGTGTGCCCATGGCAATTTCCCCCCAGTGAGCTGGCGTCAGTGCCAAGCTATGGTGATGGGTGTATTCAAGTCTCTGTGTTTGTGCGCATGAGTGAAATGACATATACCATGCCTGGCCTGTGAAAGTGCTATGGAACGTGATGTCATGAAGCAAATGTCAGCACATGGGCATTGGGTCTCCAGACAGCTGGGTCTCAAGAATAGTTGATATGGGTAGGGGGCACTTAAGCGTGAGAGAATGGGTACAAGGTACAAGGACTGGGGAGGGTTGTTACCCTTTGCTTGTGTGTGTCTGTAAGCATGCGTTTGTTGTAGCAATGATGATAGGAGCAAGTAGTTAACTTTGCTTTTGTGTGCATGCATGTTTATGTGTACACACATGTGCACATCTATATGTATGCATGTACTTTACTGGGGTACAGATAGTTGGAGAGACAATGAAAGACAAGAGGGCTTGTTGGTATGTGTGTGGTCATGTAGTGTGTTACTATAAGAGGGTCAGGGTGTGCTTCTAAATGTGTTTGTGTGAGTTTCTCTCTGTGCATGTAGGTAGATGTGTGTTTATGGAGATGTGTGGGATACAGAGCTGCTATTGGGCACACAAGTTAATAGGCGTTTATGGGGGTTTGAAGGATTATGGGTGTGGGTGTGTGGCATGTGTTTGTACATAAATATACATAAGTCTACAGCAGGAGTGGCTAACCATGTGCCATGGACAGCCATGTGTATGCAGGTTTTCATTCCAACCTGACTCCACACCAGGTGATTTCACTGATTAGCAACACTTCAACCGAAGAGGAAGAATGTGTCAGTGAAATCACCTGGTGTGGAGTCGGGTTGGAATGAAGACCTGCATACACATGGCTCTCCATCGCACATGGTTAGCCATTGCTGGTCTACAGTGTGTTTGTGTGTGTGTGTCTTGTACTGTACACTCTAGAGTATGTGTGTAAATGCATTTAGATGTGTTTGCATTTGCATGTTCTTTCCTGCACATCTGCTGTCCCAGGACGTGTAGCAATTAACTTTTATTTCGGCCCAGTGACATGACATGTGCACCCATGAAAGACGAGGCTTTGTTTCCTGTTGATGAGAAAGTGCATCACTGTTGGGTGATGCTCAGCTTCTGTGAGAGACCCCTATTGTTCATTAGCAAAGCACTGTACATTTATGGGCCTTGACACACAGTCACATTGTGGACACTCTCAAAGTTTGCATCTTTTCTTTTCTCTTCTGTGTTCTATACATCCATGTCCATGGTGTATGGGCCCTCTCACTGGCAGAGACCAGTGTGTCCCACTACTAAATACCATGCACCTAATCTGAAGAACAATTCCTGAGGAACACAGCTCTTCTTTGAGGGTTCTCACCCTTAATAACTCTTTTTTTTTAGATTCTTTTTTAATGTTGGTCCCAGTTTAACTGACATTTGCAGATCATTTTTGTCACCTTAGCCCATGTACATATATACCTATGATGCCCTCACAGAATTTTGATTCCAAATTAATACACACAGAGGAATGTATGGGGAATCTATTCCAGGAATAACATGTTAACCATAAAGTTGGCTGCAAGTTGTCAATATGGCTGAGAACCAGCAATGTTTTTGATCTGGCTAACTCATTTGTCACAAGTCACAAAGGAAGGTATGTGTATCCTTGACATGTGAAAGGGACATTTGACACACAATCATTGCAGCTGAGTGCAGTAAGTTGAAACAGGGAGTTTTAGCCCCATGACTAGTCAATTGTACATTATGCAAGGTTGTCTTTTAGTGCTTTTCTATAGATGTTGCCACTGAAAAGTAATTACCGAGATATATTTTGATGCAACAGGTTAGCACTTCTAATAAAGTCACATACATGTATTGTTTAACAGTGTACCTATCTAAAAAAACGGCAAAAAAAACAACAACAACAACAACAACCTCAGGCTGTGTGCTACCCTCGGGAATTGCTTTCAAGCAGTTAGCACCTGCTTAGATGATATGACAGATATGTCTGAGGAGAGAGGACTGAAACGTGCACAGCTCATCATAATTCAACAGCTGCAACTTACATCAACTGTGAAAGTCATGCCAGTGCCTCAGTGCCTCGTGGACAAGTCCAGAATTAATCTTGTTTTTCATGCTGTGACAGGATATAAAAAGATGATCACAGCCAACTAGTCGCCAGTTTAAGTATGCATGAGAATCTTATGCTGTCATATACAGTAACCTCTACGAGATTTACTATATCAGCTTTGCACCATCTCAGGTGCCTTATTTTTTGCAAAGGTTATGTCATTCAACTCAGAATACATACTGTGAGAAAAGACTGAGCTGAGAAACTCCCTGGGATTGTTCGTCACGATGAATTGCTGAGGTCTGACTTGATTTGGAAACATCTGCCAGTGTACAGTGTACATCCCACGTGTTACATAAAAAGTACATGCAAAATTTGCATAGCACACGAGAACACCACACATATATCACGCAATCCCAGTAATGTAGCCTACATGAAGTCCCATTTGCACTCCCACAAACACTTTCAAAGACTGTCTTGTATGTTGTCACGACTCTGAAGGTGGACACAATGCCATATAGAATTAAGGGGTTTCGTCCAATCAGTGTAGGTGCAGAGTTAATGGGAACAGTGGCTAGTGATTCAATGGCCAATTGTTTTAGGGGGTGACAGAGAACTGGTCATAGGATATTTATTTCCTCCAATTTTTTTCTTTTTTTGTACAGCGATAAATGAACAAAAAAATGAATAGAGTGAAAGAAAGCGAAATAAATGAATGAAAATAAATAAATGGGAGGGGAAAGGCACCTCCGAAAACCGATATAGTCAGTAAAAAAAAAAGGTGAAAGGACTTAAATCAACTATGAACTGTTACATATTGTAAAATGAAAAGCCTTTGCAGCAGTCACTACAAATTCATTCAAAATATAACATCCACCATGTCTTCATTTGTTACTCTTGAATGAAAGCAGGATCCAATATTACTTGAACAATCAATAGGTAAAAACAAATTATCAACTTTTAAATCACATAGATAAGTGTTTAAGTGGGCTACATCGTTGATATATTTTGTCTTAAAACTGCATTTTAAACGTCGGCGCATAAAGCCAAACAACAAGAAAGGTAATCAAAATCATAATTATAATAATGACCAGCCTTAGGAAAGTTAACAATCTGAATGATTAACTGATTCGAAAAATGGAAAAATACTTTGGAAGCAGCAAACTTGTCTCCTGTCTATTTTACCAAGTGGTCATTCTTTATATTGAGACATAGTGCTCTCTACAGGACAAGACACACACTGCACCACTTTGGTCTGACGTAAGTGTTGAAGGGATTAATGCAATGAAATATGTCCCTATTTCTACAAACAAACAAAAAAAACTTTTAAAGAACTGACTTTGGTTTTATGAGATCTCTTGAAAAACATATAACTATTCCTATTACAAAAATTCCACACATTTCCAATAATGTAACAAATATCCGAAATTATTCTAATGATCTCATATAATGTAAAAAAAACTGAGTCTACTGTGACCTCTGAACTAATCAATGGCCCAAATTGAGCCAGCAAAACTTTAATGGCATTCGAAATAAAGTTGATCCAAGCTTCTATTTTCCTATTTTCTTAAAAAAAAATATCTGCATGAAAATGCCATATTGGCCCCCTGACCTGTTAATAATTTCATTATTGTCTTTTGCCTCTCTTACTTTTGACGTACTAAAATGTTATTATTACTCTATCCATTTGTCCAAATAATAGTGACATTGGGTCAAGAATATGGAAAATATATCAGGTCGTTAGGTTTTGAAGTCTATGCGAAGAAAACCTATTATAAAGCTATTACTATCCGTTTAACGGATCATATATAGGCTACATTTGGCAAATTCCCATCATGTTGATTTATTAAACCCTTGAATCCCCATTTGACAGCTGCCTCTGCTTGGATTTTTTTTTTCCTCCGGCAGTTCT
Source organism: Lampris incognitus (assembly GCF_029633865.1). NCBI lineage: Eukaryota > Metazoa > Chordata > Actinopteri > Lampriformes > Lampridae > Lampris > Lampris incognitus. Next base: position 30,044,579 of record NC_079212.1, read on the forward strand.
TCAACAAACATGTTGTTGATTGGTTAACAATTGAGCATCCACCCGTTCTGGCCAATCAAAACGCTGAACGAACTCACTCAGAATAGGGAAGAGGAGACTAAGCTTCACAGCTGCTACCTGCACAAGTGGAAAAACCCAAACCTTCTGATCGACAACTTGGCTGGAAATAAAGTATGTAGACTACTCATAAACATCTCAATCAAAGCTGGAGTATTTATAAAAAAATGTGTACAACGCGGCTGTCTTACGGTACGATCTTCCCCCCTCCACAAATGGTAATGTAGCCGGGGCTAGCTAGTTAATTAGCATTTTAGCTAGCATTATCTTGGTTAACGTTTAGTAACAGTTGATCTTTTTCATTCGGCAAGTGAAACCATTTTTCAGGAGCGTTGACGGTCTTCATAGCCGTTGTGTTTGCTCGAAGCCTTGTTGTTTTTGGAAGGACACGTCAAAAGACTGCTTCTTAGCAGCCAAGTGACCTTACAGTAGACAAAGTAGTGTATCTGGCATAACAGTGTGACGACGTGTTGTGTGACTAGCTAGCAATGGTGCAAGGACGGGGGGGTGGCGGTGAGGGGCGTGATCAAAGCCAGGTGATTGATTAGGACACTAACGTTTATCCAAATAATAACACTACCAATAATTATTTTACGATTGTGCATATTTTGTATAATCAAATGCTTTCTTATTGCAACGCATTTGTGGGCTCGAATAAGACCATAAAAATAGCGTTCCTGTTAGTGAGCAGACAGGCCTCTCAGATATGCGTGTCGTTATCATGAACTAATGTTGGGTCACTGATCAATGCATTATGGCTCCGTAGGTATTTTGCAACGTCGTGTTAAGCCACGCAAGCATTCAAAGAAGGTTGAATCAGTTCATCTGGATACAACTGGATACACGCAGGTTTTGTTTACATAGCTTCTCATAAATACAATTGGATAAACGCTGCTTAACTGTCTCGCTATTGAACTAACAATGTTAGATATATTATTCATTAGCCATATCTATCATTAAAGGAAGGACTAAATAAAATAAATGACACTCACAAAGATTAATGTTTATGCCTTGTGTTATCACAAAGACCAGATGTAACTGAGCGCACTACATGTGGGCCTGGCATTTTATCTTTTAAGATGGCAGCACAGATGCTTCGGAAATGTGACTTGTTACAAGTATGAAGCAGTAATTCATAAAATATGTCAAAATACTGATATCATTGAGGTTCCCTTTCATTGGGGTGACCCTACACACAACTGCCGCTAAGGATGTGCTCAGAGCACCACCAACATGAAGTCGCACAGGAATTGTGCAGCGTCAAGGCTTTAGTCTGTGTGACCACTAGGATATAATTGAGGGATTTTGCTGAAAAATAGCAAATTTTTTACTCAGGGTAGTCAATGGACTGGATTTTTTTATTACCTGATTCCTTGGCATAGAAGTAGCAAAAATAACTTCAAGTTTTCTAAAGTTTTACAGAGTGCTGATCCCATGTCATCTTTTCTTAGTGTCACAGGTTGATAATGAAGCTAACCTTGATGAACATGAGGCATGTAGAACCAGGATGTTGAGCATAAACGTCTCGAAATATTATTCAGAAGCCGAATAACCAGACAGGGTAAAAGATTATAACTGGACATGATCCCGATGATGGACATGACCCCAATACCACCACAGTTGATCAGTTTATGCTTGGTATTAACTTGAGTGTCAGTGAGCTGCTCGCTTAGTTTTTTCAACAAGTTGACTTTGGTATTAATATATTTGAATTATTTTCCCCACCAACCAGGAGTCCCGTGTCCAACTCAGAAATAACGATTTCTACTGTGCATTTGTCTTGAAAATGGTAAGACATTGTCATTATGATATGTGATATTACTTAACAATAGATATAATTACAATATGTTGATATTGAGTAGTTTCTTATTTTGTTTTTTTAACTTTTGTGTTTTGTCTCTTATATTTGGAATATGTAATATAAACAATTTTTGGCTTGCTTAATCCCTAACACTGAGGATTAGGCATGGTCTACTCATTGTAAGAGGATACCAAGGACAGATGAAACACTTTCATTAAGAGAACAAATCCTTGGATACTTTGTTGAAATCCAAACATAAGGAAGAAATTATCCTACCTAACCTGATGAATTATTTTAGTGTCTAAAATACTTAACTGTAAGTGCTCTTGCAACTACACAAGCTATTAAACATGGAACAATTTAACAGATAATCAGTACATATACTTCTTAGATTTCTTCTGTTTTAGTATTTTCACATCTTAATTTGCTAAATTACTGTTGTCTTTATTCATGTAATAGGTGTGACTACTGTCAAGCTCTTGCATCACTTTTTGCTGTATAGCAAAACTCTGCAGAGATCAGGACACATCCTCCAGAGATTATGGAGAATTCCCCTGAGTTGTATATCTCTGAATTCGGAGATGATGAGGATGAAGATGATGAAGAAGTTGACGGGAATGATCAAGAGGAAACCAATATGCAGGTGGACACAATGGAGTTATCTTCCTCAAACCTCCATGAGGATCCTGATCAGGATGCTGATATAGAGTGGAATTCATACCCCTGCCAGCACTGTGAGAGACATTTTACCAGTAAACAAGGCTTAGAACATCATATTCACATTCATGCCTTGGCAAACAGCCAGACACACAGATATGACTGCAAGAACAATAAGAAGTCCGTCATTTCAGAGACATGTCACCAACGGCATGAGAAGAGGCATGGAGATGCCCCTTTGGGGCCAAGTTACTCAATAAATCCAGTTGATTCTCCAGGTTCTGCCACAGAAACTGGTGGTTTGGACATTTCTTCATCCAACAGCTGTTCTGGTACCCCAATATTGGCTGGTAAAAACCAAACCATGACTCAAGATGAACATGGTGGATTTGAATGGGGTCATGCTTGCAAGTATTGTGAAAAGGTTTTTAGTACGCATACTAATAAGCGACGGCATGAGCGCAGGATCCATGAGCGGCATCTCCGACTCAAACGTATAGAAAGTAGACAAGTGTCCCAGGAGGGAAACCGAGAGGTCATGTCCAGTACATCATCTGAACAGGAAGTGAACTCACAGCTTAGTGACCTCATAACTGCTGTACCTGTTCAGGAGAATGAAGGACAACAAGCAGGAAAATATATGCTAGACATATCTAGCAATATCTCTGAGAACCTCAGCTTTTACATAGATGGAAAGATAGTGTCTACAAGCACAGTCAGCAGCTGTGAAGTAGTTGAGGTTAATTCTGGGCTTTCCACTCTTGTTGGACTGGATGCCCTGATTCTTGACCCCACCCAGATCAGCCAGTCTCTGAATGCAGATTCGATTACAGGCAAAGATGTACTGGGTCAACCACTGGCTAAGAGGAGAACTGCAACACCACCTCTTTTACCTCAAATTAAAACTGAACTGGAGTCAGAGGTGGTTGTGTCTTCATCCTCATCATCACTGGTACCTACTTTGATAGAAAATCTCCTTCCTCAGAGTACAGAATCTACTGTTGTTCAGAAAGAAAGAACTGTATTTCTGTCTCCTAAGCTGAAACAGCTCCTGGAGAAGCAAGATGGTCTTAAACCTACGCTTGCTCTCATTTCTGAGGGTCACAAGCTTGGCTCACCACTCTCCTTGTCTGTCCTGCCTGCTGGGACAGGGCGATTTAAGAGAAGGACAGGATCTCCACCCAGCTCTCCACAGCAAAATCTGACGTGTCATGTGGAAAAAACAAAACAAGGTACAGGGGATTCAGATGCTGTTAGTGCAGTGCAGACTGAAACAGAACACTGCTCACCTCCACACAAAGAAGTACTTGAGATCGATAGCACAACTCCACCTCAGCACAGCACAACTCCTGTAGAGGAGCCTACCAATCACATCATGCCAGAGAGTTGGCCCTCAATAACTGGTGGTAATGCTTGTAACCAGCAACCACTGGATCTTTCCAATGCCTTGAAAAGAAGTGAAGATGTAGCTCTTGGGGAAGCTGTACTGGACTTGAGTTTGCAAAAAAGGAGCCCAGATGACCTGGAGCCGACATCATGTTTGGTTATGCAGCCTCCACTGAAGAAAAAGAAGCCAAATACTTGCATGTTAGAAAAGGTGTTGATGAATGAGTATGCAAATGACGTTGGAGAGCAAAGTGTAAATGTAAGGAATCCTGAGACCCCTTTAGTTGCAGATTTTGCCATAGTTACAGGTTCAGATATGGTGACCCCAGTGGAGCCTGTCACAGAAGGACTTGTTTACGGGCTTACGCTTCCCTCCACTTCTCTCACTCCATCATCCACCTCTTTAACTCCGGTAGCCCTGCAATCAGCCTCACCTTGCACTATAGCACTTGCTGCCCCAGTCTCACATTCAGTGCTACCAGCTACTTCTTCACTAATTACAGTTTTGGCACCACCAACTTCTATTCCTAACCCTTCGAATCAAGCAATTCAGGTTTTTGCCCCAAATATTGCTCCTGAACCCTTGGTTATCTGCACAGAAAATACATTAAACTCCTCAGAGTGTGATTTGACTACTGCATTTACCACTACAAATCCTTCAAATTTAGTCACTTATACCCAACCTCTTGACCCAGCTCTAAATCTGCCTGGTCATGTTTTTCTTACTGATCAGATTGCTGTCAATACACCTGTGGTGGAATCTGCTGTCGGGTCAGAAGTGCCCTTCTCTCCTGCAGTAACTCTAAATGATTCCCTCATCAATTCTTACAATATCAGCAACACTGTTTTGATAGAGTGCACAATAGCTCTTGAGGCTCCAGGGAATATTGTTCCGACTGCAATTACCTTACAAGAAAATACTGCGCCCCCACCACCCTCTCAGATGGTTGTGAATCACATAGAACAGGAAGAGATTGTATCATCACCTGACCCACAAAATATTGATCCCAATGTTTTAGAGCCCCCCTTGCTAATATCTTCCATTGCAGACTCAGTAACCATGTCAACGACCTCTGCAGTCCTATCTGACTGTCCTACATTGGGTAAAACAAATCCTGACCCAGAGCCTGTTGTCAGTGAAGAGCAACCACCTCCAAAAGAGAAAGAAATTGCTGACAATTCTATTTCTGCCCCTGAAAGCTCAGTTAAAATCCCAACCTCTTCTGAACTGACTGAAGTGGTGGAGGAGCCCTCGGATGATACACTTAGTGATGATGCACAAGAGACTTTCACCAAAAACTTTATCTGCAATGTGTGCAGCAAGCTTTTTCATTCAATGAAAGAACTCGGCCATCATGTAAGTGACCATGCTGATGACTGGCCATATAAATGTGAGTTCTGTGTCCTGCTTTTTGGCAAGCCCTCTGCTTTGCTAGAGCACCGTTCAGCCCTCCACGGTGTCGGCAAGACCTATGTTTGCAGCGCATGCACAAAAGAATTTGTCTACCTTTGCAACCTAAAACATCACCAGGAAGAACTGCATCCTGGCCAGCAGTGTACATATACAGAGGAGGAAAAGGGCAAGCTAAGACCTCAGAACTACAACAATTCCGCAAAGGTCAACACTGAGAGCTCAGTTCCCTCTGCCCGAGAGGAGTCCAAGAAATCTGTTAAAAAAGAGGAGGGGGAAGCGGACGCTGCAGCCGAAGAACTGTTTACAACAATCAAAGTCATGGCCTCTGATGGAGGTAAGCTCAAAGAGCCAGATGTGCGCCTTGGCATCAATCAGCACTACCCAAGTTTCAAGCCACCTCCATTTCCATACCATAATAGATCACCTGCTGGCTCTGTTGCCTCAGCCACTAACTTTACCACTCACAACATCCCGCAGACATTCAGCACGGCTATCCGTTGCACCAAGTGCGGGAAAAGCTTCGATAACATGCCCGAACTGCACAAGCACATTCTCGCTTGTGCCAATGCCAGCGACAAAAGGCGCTACACCCCTAAAAAAAATCCCATCCCACTTCGCCACTTTGCTAAAGCCCAAAATGGAGTGCTATCTTCTACCAATTCTACTAACGGGCTAAATGCATCTCACAGAGCCAGCCAGGCAAACCGCTCTAAATCTAACCAAGAACCACCAGTAAAGGTTAAGCTCACTGCACTCAGCAAAAGGAAAAAAAAGCTGGTCCAAAGGGCCATGTCCCAGAGGAACAAATCATCCTCCTCATCAAACATAGCTACCCCTGCTCAGGTGGAGGGGGAGCAGAAGGTATTTGTCTGCCTGTACTGTAGCAGGGAATTCACATTGTCCCGTAGCAGAACCAAACACATGGCAGTCTGCCCCAAGAAACCTGAAGAGGGAAAGAAAAGGAAAGATGGAGGGGTGTATGTCACCAAGGAAAACAACGGCCACCTGCGTAGAGGCTCTACTCTCTTGGAGGAAAAACGACGAGCCTCAGCTCGGGATCATAAAGCCAGAGTCCAGCTCTCTGGTCCAGCTAAGAGGCCAGCCATCCTTCCTGTGCAATCAGTCGTTTCTAATAAAACAAGCAAAATCATAATAAAAGAGACTGTTCAGCCAAAACAGGAGACTCCCACACTCAATGAAATTCCTATTCGCACATTCAACCCTCCCATGCGCCAGTATAGTAGAATGCAGCATGGTGTCAAAGAAATCCCCATTAAAATCACTATAGTCAAACAACAACAGACTGAACTGGAGCCCAGGAATGATGAGGTCCCCCACAACCAGAGACAAGAAGATGGAGCTGGTGTTGTTGCTAGCAATTTGCAGTCGAGTGCCACAGGTTCAACAAAAGCCAAACTGATGGCTACTGAGCAGCAAACGAGGGATCATCAGGTATTTAAATCACATCTAATTTAGTTAATTTAATTTGCACAGTGATAAGACATGTAGGCATTGTGAGTTTAAAAAAACAGCGATGGTGAACACATCTAATCGCTAACTTGTAAAGTTAAGATTAGGAATAATTAGGAAAAAAATGAACAATGTGGCTTCGATTGGATGTTATTTGAATGACACAGAACCAAAATGTTATCAAAAGTAGAATAGAATAAAATATAATGGCATGGTGAAATAATAATAATAAAAAAAACAACCCTGTTAAATTAGTCCTAATGCAGAAAAGGAATTTACTGGGCTAGTCAATGTAGTTATGAATTTATATATGTGTAGTTTGTATAAACTTGTGCAGTACCATAAGGTGATCTGTATCAGGATACATTATCTGGATAATGAACAATCCAAACCTACCCTTTTGTATTCACACCTGGTCGTTTCATTGATTCTTGTTATATGCGTTATGTCTGTGTTTGATTGAATCTCATTTTTTGCACACACTAAGCAAAGAAAATGAGCGGGTGGGGGAAATGGCAATTTGTCTATTGCCATCAGAACCAGTGTTTAAACAAAACGATATCAAAAATAGTTCTTACAAAAGTCATTTCAATGACTTGGAGGTATCGGCAACAGCAAATTGTTATGCTGCAATCCTGTTTGTAACTGCTGTGAATGTAACTACAGCAACTCGTTTTGTTGTTCATGCCAAAGTTGTGTGAGCCAGAGTAAATTTAAACCTTACAGAATGAGTTGCGATACACTGACTTCGGGGATGATATTTCTACTCCCTGGGTAGTACTGTCTCACCAACACTACCGAGCTGTATGTACGCATTTACGCTTGGTTATTTTTGGAAGTTCATTTACAACAAGAGACAGACTATATCCAGCAGTGGTCTGGAAGGTCCAGTCACATTATGATCATAATTCTTGATGCTTGCATTTATACCTTGGATTAATAGGCCTCCTTCTTTTTCCAGATAACTTCTTGGAATGCAGATTGCATGATAATAGAGGGTGTAAATGGTGTCAGCGAGTATCAGGATGCAGAGAAATCCTTGAACCAGAATTCCTCGTAAGGGTATGCATTTGTTTTCATTTCAGGACCCTGTTGTTTGAAGCACCTCATCCATTCTCCCGGATGGAGTTGAAAAAGGTCCTGCAGATATTAAAGCTGAAATCCACGACTTTTCTCTCTTAATAAATCATTATTTTATCCATCTGGACCATGGAGTGGATTACATAATACAAACTCTTACCTCTACCCTGGTTGGAGACTTGGTCTCTATGTACTGCTCTTGACATTTTCTGACTGGGTAGGATGAACATTGTCGCAGCAGCAATCATGTTTGTGTTGGAAACAACCCCAGTGGGGAAAAAGATTGAAAACTTGATGCTGATGTGGTGATGTTTCTGTTTGAAGTAGTCAATAATACTGTAGAGCAGTGTCACGATTTAGTTTGATGAAGGTTGTTATACATTAGATTGCCTGCAAAGCTTTTGTCAAAGGATCCCATTTTACAAGGGTGGGAACTTTTCTACTGGTACATGAGTGACAATGGCTTCTACACCTTGTTGGTAGTCTGAGAAAATCAGCTGCAGCAGATCTATTTCTCGCTGCCTCCTACATCAAACTATATCGAAATACTGCTTTACTGTAATGTCGATTGCCTGTCCAACATGATGACAACAAATTGTCGCCATGTTTCAGATGGATAAAATAATGATTTATTAATGGAGAAAATGTGTGGATTGCAGATTTAAGAGAAGAGTAAACGAGGTTGTTTGCGGAATAAGTGCTCCGTGGAGACATGATGCATTACACTGTAATGGGTCAAATGAAATGACTGACCAAGGATGCTGCAATCATTGGATGTGATTAATAGATGTGTGGATCCTTTTGTAGTAGCAGACTGTTTTGTAGATTCCTCACCCATTTCATGAACCCTTCTTGAAAAGGTTCTGATGTGCACTTTGATGAACTTCGGCTGTGACCTGCAACATTTCACAGTGTAAGAAGAAATTGGGATGAACAGAACTGAACTGTAAGGCTGTTTTCTTTTAGCCTAACAAACTACACCAGTCTATTAAGTTGATGTCTTTTTCAGGGACTGGGTCTGGTCTCAAAGGCAAACTCATCAACAAACTCAAAAGTCCAATGACAGCTTTGGGGACTGATTCACAGAGGCTTTATAGTTGAGGTGCGACACAGCAGAATTGTACACAACAACAGTGGTAGATGAAGTAATAAATCTCAGAGTGATGATTGAATTCAATGACAGCAGTCAACACATGCACGAGGTTAGTCTTTGTGGCAGCGCCATGCCACTTGTGCTTTGTTATGGCTCCTCTGGCATAACTAACTAAAAGATTCATGTGGAGGGCTTGCAAAGATTGGTCTGGCAAGGTTAGCTCTCATTAGTATTTAGTGGGTTCTCTGGAGAGGTGGCAGTCATTATTTCCAGCATGCAATTGCACTTTTTTCATCGTTTGTCTGTGGCCTTTTGTTTTTGAACTTTGTTGCATGCTACCAGGTTGTAGTAGAGCTACATCTCACCTTTTTACCCTGTAGAGTTTAAACCACAAAATTAGGACTGGTTACTGTGATAAAGATTATGCCTTAAATGTTACATGTAATTATGTTCCATTGTGAGTTGACCATAAGCCACATGTGACACACCTTGAAAGAAAAGGCAAAGATGTGAAGTGATGGACAGGTGGCTGTAAATGTAGGGGAAAAAAAAGAAAAAAATTGACTGTCTGCATCAGCAACATAATTGTTTGTGGTGTGTAAAGCTGCCCGTTAAGTTTAATGTTTGGAAATTCGTACATTTAAGGGAAATCTATTTATTTTTTGTAACTGATGTGAATGTAACAATTGCTAAAATTAATACTAGAGCTGCTGCAATTCAAAATTGTATACTATCTGGTTGGCAGTTACTACTTATTTCAAACAACTTTTCTTGGAAAAATGCTCTTGATGTGCCATCATAAATGTGTATGAAATGGCTAAATGTGATGCGAATTTGATAAAGCATTGGCTTTAATTTGGTGTATTTGCGCTGCAGTCCGATATAAGTGATGATTATTGGGTATTAAATACAGCCTGGATTTCCTCCCACCTGAGCATAGAGGGCATTAACGGGAGACAACCATGACAAAAAGTTCCTATGGTCTCACGTGACTGTGACTGATGTTACTTTTCCGACTAGTTAAGTCTTCTTTAATAATTATTTTGCACACTATTCTCAAATATTTAAAAACGAAAAAAAGGGCTTTCATTTATTCTTTCTGAAACTGGAATGCTAGGAGGTATAGTCCGTTTTCAGTTTTGTTGTTTATTTGGTACCACCATCTCACACACACACACACACCATTGCTTAAATATAGTACTAAGGTTGTTAGGTTTATCATGTAGATTGTTTTATGTATCCCAACATTCATAAACTCAACCATGAAATGGAGAAAATGCACAGGTTGATAAAGGGTAATTTCTGCTATAAGCCTGTTGAAACTCTGTATGGAAACTTCCGTGGCAAGTTGTCGGTCATTTCAAAGTGTGACTGTCAAGTGTGTTTCTCTGTGTTTGAATTTTGTCATAAGTTGGACTGGAGATTCAGGGGTACAGGGTAGTTTTGATTACTTTGGATCATTGTTTAACTTGGGCAAATCAAAGCGCGGGCTGTACATATTTACAGTGTTCTGTATCTGAGAGAAAACGATGCTACTTTAAAATGCTTACAATTAGTGCATTTTTAATTTTGCCTTTTTTTTTCTTGCTGGAAATTTTTTTAATTCAGGCCACAACAGGTTGGTTATACAGGACGGTTTGACGGAACGTTGTTTAACTGTGAAAAGTGTTTGTAGCATCTCAAAGTGTAAAACGAGTCATGGATATTTATTAATGATTTGAAATCATGTACCAATCTGAATGGTTCCTCTATGTTTGATTTGCACTAATGATTTTTTTTTCAAGGGAGTGTTCAAAATAAATGGAGAATGTTTTGTTTCTTTGGAAGGTTTGTGACATTTTCTTTTCTGCAGATTTAAAAATGTGGGACTAAATAATTTATTTGAAATAAAATTATATGTGAAATCCTACTTGTATTTGCATTTTATCTCTGAAAATCACGCTGCGTCTCCCCAAATCGTTTCTTTATGCCACGTCTGCATTACTTACGTTGTCCATGTGGTGGCGCACTTCTCTAAATTCAACTCCAAGCAGAAAGCCGACGAAGAATAACGTGTTCACGGTGAAACGTACTTTGCCCCAGCGGTGTTTTGTGATTTGATATGTTGATAGGAAAGAAATCCTTAGTGTTTCCAGAAATGTCTGGCGTGTTGCCACTTTCTTCAGAACTGTAATGACGAGTTTTCTGAGTAAACCCAATCATTAACTCAGTTTTATTTAAACACTGCATCATGCTGATTGGCTCTTCTTCCTCTAACAGTACTGTGCAATCCAACCTGCCTGTGAAAGCCGGATGAAAGGAGCAAAGTATGATCTGTTGATCCGAGAGAGATGGGCTGAGCTTGAAAAAAAAAGAAGAAAAAAGTCTTTGCCAACGTGCTTTTTGCAGGTAACAATTGGTGCTCTTGTCACATATATCTGCATCATGTGCTAAGTGAAGAAAAGTTGAAGGGCCATTTAAACTCATTTATTTCCAATATATGAGTCAGAATCCATACCAAGTACCTTTTAAAAACTCCCTTACGTCACCTCTCCTCTCGAACTTGTGTATTTATACACTGGGGGGAAAAAAACCTTTCCCTTAGCTCTTGTTTCACTGTCACGCTCACTGTAATTTTGGTGGATGTGAGTCTCAGCTAAATCACTGATGCAAGTACAACAAAAATAAAAACAAATAAATAAAAGCCATTAGATGATAGATGTTTTGGGGGTCATAGACAGAAGGAGCCAGACACTCTGCCCTCCAGACACCAGCCAGGCCCATGCTGCCTGGCCGTCTCATTTGTACTGAGCAGAGTGACGGCTGTCAGGAGCCGGCCAGTGATGATTTGGCAACACAAGTCTGAACCAGCTGGAGCTGTGTCACTGTTTTCCATTCAAATCAAATCAATTTTATTTGTATAGCCCAATATCACAAATTACAAATTTGCCTCAGTGGGCTTAACAGCAACACAACATCCTGTCCTTAGACCCTCTCATCGGATAAGGAACAACTCCCTAAAAAAAACCTTTAACAGGGAGAAAAAATAGGAAGAAACCTATTCAGACAGCAGAGGCTGACTTCAAGGCCAGCAGATAATCCAATCTAAATTGTACAATGTGCTTGTGTGGTTTAAGAAAATACCCGAACCCCCTTTAAATATAATGATTTCAAATGTGAATGAGAAGTAAATTAGATTCAAATAAATTTGGGTTTTTTTTTTTTTGCTTAGAGGCTTGATGAACAGAATCAAAATGACAGGAAACTACTAATGTTGTCTTGTTTTTGACAAGGACCTTAAATTTGGATGAAGTTGGGGGATTTCTATTTTTTAAGGGCTTGCTTGATTTAACCAGGTATATGAATACTATTGCAAAGGGGGTCAACATACATATTGAAAAAAGTATCAGTTTGAGTTAAGCCTTGAGATACAGCCATGTGATCACTGAAAAAGAAACATTATGCTCATTGATTGATGATAATATCTGTTTTACATGTATGACAACAGTCAGGTTGTGCACAGTATAAAGCAGTAATGAAGCAAGAGTATTTGGCTCTTGAATCTTTAATATTTTGACTGGAATCAAAAGTAAATCTTCCGTCATTAGGTAACAGACATGAAGCTTCGTAGTTTTCTGACTGCTCTGTCTTTTTCTAATGTATCTTCCCTTTTTTGGAGAAGATATGACTGCTGAGGATTTGATCATGATTACAAATAAGGGAGTAGCGTCTGGCGTGTGCAGTATCCCACTTGGTTCAAGTATAATTAGTTCTGATAGTGTGAGACCACACCAAATACCTCCCTTACCCACAGAGAGACCGGTAGACTAAGTCACATGACATTATATGCAGGGATGTGGCTGTCATGGGCCTTTTCAGCTGGGATATGCACTGCAAAAATATCCCTCTTAAAAATGCATCTAATCAGGCGTTAACCCTTAAATAAAATTTTCTGAAGTCAGTATTTTTTTTCCCTAAAAGCATAAAGTGATTTCATATATTTTCAGGGCAAATCAGCTTGCTTGAAAAAATGTTCTTGAGTCAGGTATCCTTTTCTTGATAATATAAGCTTATGCTATAGTACACGGTTTTCCCTTATAAAATATATATATTAAAACGATGTTAGACTCAATTACTTATTGATAGGAGCATTGTTTATGGTATGTCCCCAGCCAAACATTGGCAGTGAGATGACAATATTTTTTGGGAATGTAATTGTTCCCTGGCAAACGATGGGGTGAGCATAGACTCAATTTGCTGGCAGTTATGTGGTGTATATCATTTGTTACTCGTTGTTTATGCTTCTTCAGCATTGGTGGGCTATGCATTTTGTGTGCTATCTGTGCTGTACATCAGCCTGTCACATTGACATATCGTTGCAATTCCCTCCATCCCCTTGTGTCAGGACTGTAGCCAGCAGTGCCATAAAATGCAGATGTGCATGGCATTAAACAACAGCAAGTGAAGAGAAGGGTAAATGCTCTTGGGTCAAGGTGGCTGTTGTGTCGTGTTGTTGCGGTGAGAAACAGACTGAAGGTGCTATATGGCATGGTAGTGTTAGGTACAAGATGGTGCAACATGGAAATCTGAATCAGAATCATGTTTATTGGCCATGTAGGTTTGCACTACATGGAATTTGACTCCGGTTTCGTGGCTCTCTCAGTGTACTTAACACAGAATAACAACACAACAATCTTCAGAAATATACACAAGGATTGACTATATACAGGTGAAAGAAGAAACAAATAAAAGATGAACTGAGGCACAGTGCACGTCTCGCTGGCTACTTTATTTTTTTACAAGTGTAGGATACCACATTTTGGCAACGAGGGTGGCCTTTTCTGTGCCTTTACCTGCAGCGTTCATGTCTTGCCCAGGCGAACCAACTTTCTTTCACTTGGTTAAAAATGTTTGAGAACTACATGCTAGTTATGGATGCTACCGGGGAAAGCATGCAGTTCTTCTCTGTGCCCCAAGTAGTTTTCTCCAAGGGCCAAATCATGTCATGCATGCAAAGCCAAGGGCCAGAACTGTCCCTAGGTGTGTGTGTGTGTGTGTGTGTGTGTGTGCGTGTGTGCGTGTGTGTGTGTGTGTGTGGGCCCTGTGATGGTCTGCTGGCCTGTCCAGGGTGTCTCCCCACCTGTCGCCCAATGACTGCTGGGATAGGCTTCAGCATCACCGCGAGTAGGGCTAAGCAGTTTCAATAATGAATAATGAAAATTATTATTATTATTGTTAATATTATTATTATATATAATTATATTTATAATTATGTTATTATATCAGCCGCTTCTCCAGGGTCGGGTCGCGGTGGCAGCAAGCTAAGTAGGGCACTCCAGACGTCCCTCTCCCCAGCAACGCCCTCCAGTTCCTCCTGGGGGATCCCAAGGCGTTCCCAGGCCAGATTGGACATGTAGTACCTCCAGTGAGTTCTGGGTCTACTCCGGGGTCTCCTCTCAGTTGGACGTGCCCGGAAAACCTCCAAAGGAAGGCACCCAGGGGGCATCCTAATCAGATGCCCAAATTTTATTCTCGACACACTGTTTTTCTCAATCAATCAAGGTCCAATACTTATGAGTCTGATGTGAATAGGTTTATTGTTAGTATCACAAAAGTAGGTACAACAATATACCGAGTTAGCAACTGAAGCAATCTGTCTAAAGCACCTTCTTTTATACTGTAGCTTGATCCCACCTACTGTGGAGCTTAACCTTAGACCACACCTCTGACTCTAGATCACGTCCCACCGTACACCATTATTTTTTTATTTAGACATTGTTTTGGGTTTCCAGAATCTAATGGATTCTTGATCACCCATAATAGTTACCATTATAATCCAGGATTTGATTATTAATTAGTAAAAAATAATCATACATTGTATAAAAATAAGCCTATTGATTGTATCTGCTTAAACAAATTATTTTCCACATCTCCCCCCTTGGTGACTTTGAAGTCACATCTGAGTTCAAGTGTCCAAATCAACAACACAAGTAAAGTACATTCATCAAACATAAAAACCTCAGTACTGAATCAAAATGAACACAGTCGTAGGTTGGGGGGGGGGGGCAAAAAACCCAGTACAGCTATGTCTACTTGTAACACTGGGAAATACCCCCACGGCCCCCTAATGCCAACTGTCCATCTGTAGGGTGACTACTTAAAAGCCTACAACCTGTTGCATAAGTCCAGTGATTGCATAGATATTAATATAAACTTACAAAAAGGTCAAAATACTTGTACTTCTGTTTCCAAAATTGGCTAAATGTTGTGCATGTGCTCGAGCAAACTGAAATCAGATAAAGGTCTAAGGTGAAATCAAAATTTCATCAAAGTGCAGTCAAAATACATCAAAATAGATACTTACTAAAAGACCAGGCTCGGTAAACTTTGGGTTCGCTTCGCGAACCCTAGTTATATGAACAACGACAAAATGGCTGAGAGGGTTATTGCATTGTGACATCATCCACAATAGCTCGCTGGAAAAAAGAAAAACGATGGAGGTGCATTCCCCGTGCCAATCCCGGACAATATGACCCCCTGTGGTCATATGTCCTCCCACCGACCCCGTATTGGCACGCCCACCGGAAGCGCTATTCCTCTTTGTAAGTCGAACCATCTCCAACTAAATGAGCACCACACCTGTGGCCCGGGTAGGAGGAGAACGGCTCTATTCTCAGCCATTTTGTCGTTGTTCATATAACTAGGGTTTGCTTCGCGAACCCAAAGTTACATTTCACGAACTCCAAAATGGCTGAGAGGGTTATTGCATTGAACAACGACAGGATTCGTGCCTCCGTTCCCTAGCCGTCCAATGAACCCTTCGAACCCCTGGTGGGAAGGGGTACGCGTTCTGATGAGAGCATCCTAAGAGGCCTGCTCCAGAACAGCGTCGGCAACCGACCGCACCTTAACGTGCCGGTAATAATGCCGTAAGAAAGTGGTCTCACCACTCCAAACCGCCGCCTGGCGGATGACCTCCCAGTCGATACCTGACAACACAGCTATCGACGTAGCAGTCCCTCGGGTAGAATGCGCCTTCAGCTTAGGAGCTGTTTTACCCGCTTTGGTATACGCCTCCGTAATACCATCCACCAGCCAGTGTGCTAGCCTCTGGGTGGAAAGGGCATAACCTGGTTTGCTCACTCTGTAGGTCAACAGCAGCCTGTCAGACCTACGAATATCTGCTGTGCGCCGCATGTAAATGCGTAAAGCCTGTACAGGACACGAGAGGTGCAAGCGTTTCTCATCCCTAGTCACCGGTGACGGATGAAACGCGTGTATCACCACCGGGGCCCTACGCGTCAGGACAGACACAGTTTTGGGCACGAAGCTGGGGTCTGTAAAGAGCGTGACCATCAGATCACCAGAAAACACCATCCCCTTGATGGTGAGTGCAGTGAGCTCACAACCCCTCGCTGCAGTGGTAAGTGCCAAGAGCACAGCCAGCTTAGCCGAGACATAACGCATGTCTGCCGTAGACATGGGTTCAAAGGGATCTTTCTCTAGTGCGCGCAGAACAAGGCAAGCATCCCAAGTTTCAGCTCTCGTAAGCTCCTTAGCTGAGAGCTTCTTAGCACCCAACAGGTACTGCGTCATGAGTGGGTGCATGAAAACCGTGCTACCCTCGATCTTCCCCCGGAAGAACGTGAGAGCCGATACACAGACTTTGACCGAGGAGAAAGACCATAGTCTATCACTCCTACAGACCTCCACAAAAGTCAGTATAGGGCCAATCCCTACTGACAAAGGGTCCATGTCGCGTTCAGCGCAAAATTGGTCAAATCGATTCCAGTACCCCTGGTACCTGGAATACGTGGAGTCTTTACGCGCCGCTAAGATGACACGAATCACTTGCGCACTAAGTCCTATAGCTAAGAGCCTGGCTTTGTAAGCATCCACGCCGCTAATCGGGAGCCTCCTATCCAGGGGCCCTCCCGTAGCAGCCCTCCTGCTTGCGTGAGCGCGTCCGCCCACTCCGGGACGTCGAACCGCTCACCTACTATCCAGGGCACTATTCGCGGAAACCACGGGGTGCTCGGTTCGTACGGGGCCACGAGAACTAACCGACCCCCTGTGCGCTCGAACTTGACCACCAGGTCTAGGAGGCACCTGCGCGGGGGGAATGCGTAAAGCATCTCCTCGGGCCATGGATCTAGTCCAAGCGCGTTGACCCCCCAATGGTGCTAGGTCGGACGGGAGCATCGAGTACCAACGAGGGCACTTGTAATTGAATTTCGATGCGAACAGATCCACTTGAGCTACCCCGAACCTCTCCCAGATCATAGCCACTATGGCTGGGTTGAGGCTCCAATTGTCCGCATGCGGGCCGCCTCTCGAGAGGATGTCCGCTGCTTCGTTGTCCTTCCCAGGAACATGAAGCGCCCTGATTGATAGCGCGTTGCTGTTGACCCAAATCCAAATTTGCATGGCCAACTCTCTGCAACGCTTGGACTTCATACCGCCTTGGCGGTTGATGTAGGCCTTGGCCGTCATGCTGTCTGTCATTATCAGTATGTGACGGCCTACGAGATCCTGAGCGAAATGCTGGGTAGCCAGCCAAATCGTCTCCGTCTCGCGCGCGTTGATGTGGACCTTCTCCCCAGACGGCCACACTCCTCGCGCTGTTTTGTAGCCAAGGATGGCCCCCCAACCCGAGAGGGACGCATCCGTATAAATCGTTACCTCGGGTCCCCTGGGGCCCATAGGGACCCCAGACATGTCCACGCAGGCTCTGTTCCAGTGGTCTAGGTCCTGCGCTACCACGCGCGGGACCAGGATAAGATGGTTGTTGTACTGGCGTTCGTTGCCGTATTTCAAGAAGTGAACTGCGAACCACAATTGCAGTCTCCTCATGAACAACAGACCTAAAGGAACAACTTGGTGAGCCGATGCCAGAAGGCCCAGCAGCCTCCTGATCATCCGATAAGTGACATATGTCCCCGGGACGAAATGTGCTAACGTGGTCCTGGTGGAATGACATCTCTCTTGCGTAAGGGTTGCGCGCATGGATACCGTATCCAAACTCAGACCCAGATACGTTGCCTGGCACGAAGGCCATGGCGCGCTCTTCTTTATGTTGATAGTGAAACCCATGTACTCCATGAATTCCATCAACTCCTGAGTATGGAGTATTGCTTGTTCCGGCGACCGGGCCAACACCAACAGGTCGTCTAGGAACCATGCCAAGCACATACCTTTGCGCATCAACACTCCGAGCGCTGCTTTCACACACCTTGTGAATGTCAGAGGAGAGAGGCGATATCCGAACGGGAGGCATGTGCACTGGTAACACTGACCCCGGTAACAGAACCGAAGATACTTTCTGTGTCTTTCCGCAATCGGACAATGATAGAAAGCATCTTTTAGGTCGACCGAAGTTAGCCAATCGGACTGTGTCACCATTGACAGCAGAACCGGTGTGCGTAGCATTTTGAAACTGACCTTCTCTACATACTTGTTGAAGGGTTTCAAATCTAGGATTGGGCGCATGCCCCCATCCTTCTTCGGGACCAGAAAGTAACGGCTGTAAAACCCGTCTTCTCTTTCTAGGGGAGGAACCATCATGATTGCCCCTTTCGAGAGTAACTCTGTGAGTTCGTTGTCTAGGATTTGTGCTTCGGCCACCGACCCCGGTTCCGTATGCACTATTCCCAAGTACGGGGGTACAATACCGTTCTCGAAAAGGATTTGGTGTCCGTGGGCTATCTGATCCAAAACAGAAGCCGACGGGACCAATTCCTTCCACCTGTGTAACATGCGTGACAGAGGTCTCATTGCCTCCTGTACCTTGCTGTTCAGGTAGCACGTGTAAGTTGCGCGTAAAGGGTCTGGGGAAGCCCTGCCCGCCATGCCCTGCATCCATGGGGGGGCTTCGTCCTTGTAAAGGAGACCCAGATGGGGGAATTGGCGTTTTGAACCTTTCCAAATTACCATTTGACCCATCAGAGAGACTAAACATTGTCGCATCATAGTCCCCTCCCAGGGGCGCATTTGCGCTCATGTCATTATTATCCAATATTTCCAGCAGGGATGTTATTACATTGTTATCATCATCTTTACCTAAAGATTCAGACAGACAATCAGACTTGCGTTTCAAACCTTTTAATACGCAATCACCATCATCACCAACATAAAAACTTTTATTCACATTCACAACCTTTGGAATAGAACAAGTAGACTGTGCATCAGAAACCAAAATAAAAGGCGCAGTGTTTAGCCCTGCGCACGCTGTGTCCCCTGAACAAGCGTCTATTTCGCCGGAGACGGCTCTGGAATCAGTCTGTTGGTGTGGGTCGTAACATCCTGCCGAAACACGTCACTTGGCAGCTCCCTTCTTGGAAGTGTCAGTGCTGTCCAGCTTGGCCGCCTTGGCCGCTGGTTCTGTGGAAGACTGGGAGTTTGGACGTGAGCCCTGTCCACGCCCGTGCCCCGCTTTACCACCTCTTTTTGGATAAGTCTCTCTCCATTTCTGCTTGCGCGCAGGCTTGTCCCCCTGCCCTTTGCCCACCGCGGGCTCAGGGGTAGGCGGGTTCTTCATCATCGGGAGAAGCTCCTTGTGCAAGGTTTCGCGCTCGGCCTGGGCGGCCTTGTATTTGCTGATAATGTCCGGGGTCGTTCCAAACAGGCCCTGGTACCCTGCGCAGGAGTGGGCCATCCACTCCTTGCAGAATTCCTCTTTTACCCCGGCTGTCTCTAGCCAGAGACGTCTGCGCGAAAGGGTGGAGGCAGCTGCGCTAGAACCGCACTCTAGAGCGATGGAATACAGCAGCGATCCCAGGGAGTCAGCTATGCGTTCCATTTCCAAGATGTACTCACAACCTGCTTCGCTGGCCACTACGTCACCGAACTCGGCCCCGTCGATACCTGCTGTAGCGATGGCGGCTTTGCTTTGCTCGACGTTTGATAGGCTGCAGAGCTTGCGCATGTACGCCGTTATCATCCCAGCCGTTGAGACGAGTCCAGCTGCGTGTGTACTGGCGTGCCATGCATCACACGCGTAACGATCCACCTGTTGGCCCCACTGCGAAGGGTGTTTGGGAGTATCGCGAGACCCCACCTTGGTGTTAGGGTTGAACGATAAAACGTCCCTCTCTGGTTGCAGAATTTTCCAGTCTTTGTAGTTCAGGTTCCTAAACTGGACTGCTAAGACGTCAACCCCCTTCTGACTGAACTTTGAGGACGATTTAAGTAGCGGCTCCGCCTCTGCCCGCTTAAACGCTCGTTCGATGTGAGGATAAGGTGGTAGAGTGGAGTCCCTGACCCTCTCTGCCATTCGTGGAAAATCGGCTACCACCAGATCTTGAGGATTGCCCGGCTCGGTAACGATGTCGGCAGACTTGACCGCTCGCGCGAACAGATCGCGGAAACTGGCGAGGAATGTTTCGGACCCACGTTGCATGGCGTCGCCATCTTTGTTTGGTTGAGACGAACTTGGCTGGTCGTCTTCCACGCCCTGATCGTCTACTTCCTCAGGCAGTGAATCCTCGGGTTCCGCACCCGCCGAATAACATGCCACGGATTCACCAGGGAGAGATAGGATCTCATTGGTCCAGTCCTCTCTAACTACCCCGGATGGTGGGATAGCCTCTGGCTCCGGAGGGATGCTAATGCTAGCCGCCGTCCCGTGACTGTAGCTAGGAAGCATCAGAGGGATGTTGCTAGCCTCCGCCCCATGGCTATAGCTAGGTAGCACCATGCTAGCCACCTCGTTAGCAGGTGCGAAGGGATCTGCAAGTCCCCATCTTTGACGGTACAGGGCAGCCCACCTTTGGCGCCCCGATCCTCTGATGGTTTTACAGAAATTGCAGTCGATCTCATTACGGTCTATATCCCTCAAGTAGCCTGTGTAGTGAACATGCGGGATATGGGAGACACAGTCCGGATGGGGGTCCCATTGGAGCGTCGCCGGTTTAACACACCCGCACCAAGCGTAGAATCCGGCCACATCGACCGGATTAACGAACATCTTGGCGATAAAAGGTAAGCTAACTATAAGTTAGTATCTAATATACCAGTATATCACTAGATTACTTGCGTATTTGCAGGTTTACTCTTAGTCCCAGCGAGAGAGAAACAGCCATCGACCGATCTCATTTAGCTGGAGATGGGAAGAGGAATAGCGCTTCCGGTGGGCGTGCCAATACGGGGTCGGTGGGAGGACATATGACCACAGGGGGTCATATTGTCCGGGATTGGCACGGGGAATGCACCTCCATCGTTTTTCTTTTTTCCAGCGAGCTATTGTGGATGATGTCACAATGCAATAACCCTCTCAGCCATTTTGGAGTTCGTGAAATGTAACAAAGTTAGTACATGTGAGGAATATAACATAATCGTGATGAATATATTATAATTGTGATGAATATGATATAATTGTGATGAATAGAATATAATTGAGTTGATTATTGGAGGGGAAGAGAGCTCTTCTGTACTTCAACTCAGATGCTTTGCGCATCATTGAGGGCCACCACTGTGGAGAGGTTACAAGCTCATTCGATGCACAGTAGCTTGGATTCCTCTGTCTGCCCAGGGAGGCTGTCCAATTTCCACCGTAAGCTGTAGGGGCTGTTCCGCCACATGATGTCATCAGCTACCTGAATGTTCACATCCTCAAACTTCGTTCAAGCGACAATTACGGCATGACGACCCACAAACTCATCCAAAGCTGCAGGCATCCACATAAGTTCAGGATACATCAAAGACTGAGTTATCAGTTCTTCCATCAACTGATACTTAGCATACAATACAGTGTAGGGACAGGTGGACTCAGCAGGAGTACAGTGTCATTTACAAAAATACTTTAGTAAATGTGGAACAAAGTTCAGCAATTGGTTGGGGCAAAAAAAGAGTGCAAAGATCCACCTCCCATTCCCCAAAACCATCAAAAAAAGAGTGTCTGGTCAGGTAGAAATGGAAGCACCACTGCCCTCTTGATGACATTGGCCAGACTGTCATAATAAACTTCACGAAAGGGGCAGAGGTACTCCATGGTTGTCTCATTTAGGCCAGTATCTATGTCTCTGTGTCTGCTACCTTACAAATGGTGCAGTCAGCAATGTGGTCTCCTGTAGGTGCATAAACATCCAAGTCAATCAGACTGCCCTCCGCAGAGGGAGCTGTGGGGATAGCAGTGGTCACATGAAATTGTCCAGACATAAAAAATTGTCCACACACAGCAACTGTCATCTGTTTAACCACAGCTGAGACCAATGAAGCGAGACAACATAGAGCAATCGTCAACACCACTATTATCAATGCTATACCCATCCCTATCTTTGCAAACAGTGTGCCCCAAGGTCCGCTGAAGGTTTTTTTCAAACCAGTCCATGTCCCACATACCATGACCAGCGTTCTCTGAGTTCTATCACCAGATTGTCAAGCTGGGCCATGGCTCACATGAATTTGCCATTGGGAGCAGTGTTATTAGGGATGAATGTACAAGCATCACCGAACATTGCACAGACTGTCTTTCTTCGCTAGCAGCATATCCAATGCCATCCTGTTCTGCCATGTCATTTGTGATGTGGTTTGGACTTGCTCAGCTAATGCCTTTAGTACACTGTTAGTGTAGTTAACAAATTGTCGTTGGTTGTAATACAGGTCCTTTTGAAAAGTTAACATATTGCCACCACAAGTTCTGTTGCATCAAATAGTTCTGCTGCAGTTCTGTCGGACTGGTCTCATAGCGATTCTCAACTAGGCTTCGATTGGTGGGATTGTAGAGGAGCTCAAGCAGGAGTCGTGACAACTTTCTCTTTCAGCTACACAACGTGCACCATTTATTCCTTCCACCAGTACAACAACAACAAAAACCCGCGCAGCGGAAGTGTATCACTGTAAACCCGAACCGAGAAAACAGCAGCAGTAAACCAACGTTCCTACTAGCTCAATAAGGGGAATTATGTATGTACCACTACACACGTCCCCCCAGAATTCGCCTTAATACAAAAAGTCAGTGTGGCGAGGGGGCGGATCTCTCTGCCCCAACGGCTCCGCTGAACAGGAGCTGGGGGCTGGTTAACGGCAGGCAAAGCAGCAGAGTCCTCACAGCTGGACCGGGGAAAGGGAGGGGCTGGGGAAGCAGGGGGCGGCTCGCTGGGGGAGGGGGGCAGGGCCAGGGGGCGCCCCCGCCGTGGGGGCAGGGCAAGACCAACAGGGCGGTCTAAGTCCAGGTGAGCAGGCTTGAGGCGGTCCACAGAAACCCGCTCCAGCCTGCTGCCAACCTCCACCACAAAGTGCTTATCTCCAGTGTCCCGTACCCGAAATGGGCCATCGTAGGGTGGCTGCAGGGGACCGCGGTACGCGTCGTGACGGATGAAAACATACTCCGCCGACCACAGCTCGGTGGGGACATAGGACTGAGAGCCGCCATGCTGAGAAGTGGGGACCGGTGCAAAAGCCCTGGCTTCCTCCTGCAGCGCAGTCCGTTGGCAGCTGGCGGACCAGGGAGCTGTGGCGGTGGGAAGGAAATCCCCCTGGACCCGAAGTGGCTGTCCGTAGACCAGTTCGGCAGATGACGACTGGAGGTCCTCCTTGGGGGCCGTCCTGAGCCCAAGCATGACCCAAGGCAGTTTGTCAACCCAGCGGTCGTCCTTGAGGGTAGCCCGCAATGCGGCCTTCATCGAGCGATGGAACCTCTCGACCAATCCATTTGCTTGAGGGGGATACACTGTGGTGCGATGGAGCCTCACCCCTAAACCCGTGGCGATCTCCTCCCAGAGCGCTGACGTGAATTGCGGCCCTCTGTCCGAGGAGAGGTCAGAGGGCCGCAATTCACGTCAGCGTTGGCACTCCACACAGGTGTCAGCCCAGTCCCTCACATCCTTTTTGAGTCCATGCCAGACAAACTTTGCCGCCACCAACCGCTGTGAAGGCTTTCTGCCAGGGTGAGACAGCCCATGGACTGCGTTGAAGACCCGCCGCCTCCAAGCAGTCGGAACGACGGGTCGGGGCTAACCCGTAGAGACGTCGCACAGGAGCGTGGCACCGGCGTCGTCGAAAGCCACATCCTCCAACTGCAGCCCTGCGACGGCGGTCCTGCATGCCTGCACTCCTGGATCGGCGGCCTGGTCAGCCGCCATCTGGCTGTAGTCGAGTCCCAAATGGGCGGCACCAGCGATGGCCCGGGAGAGACAGTCGGCGACGGGTTGGACTTCCCAGCGACATGCCTCACGTCGGTGGTAAACTCTGAGATGTAGGCCAACTGTCACTGCTGGCGGGCTGACCACGGCTCTGCCACCTTGGCCATCGCGAACACCAGCGGTTTGTGATCGACGAAAGCCGTGAACTGATGGCCCTCCAGTAGGAAACGAAAGTGCCTAATAGCGAGGAAAAGGCCAAGCAGCTCACGATCAAAGGTGCTGTATTTGCGCTCTCTCGGGTTCAACTGCCGGCTGAAGAAGGCAAGCGGCTGCCACGCGCTGCTCACCCACTGCTCGTAAACCGCGCCGACAGCGTAGTCCGAAGCATCCGTCGTGATGGCGATGGGCGCTCCAGACACAGGGTGTGCCAGCATCGCCGTGTCAGCCAGGGCGGCCTTCACATCCTTAAAAGCCTTGTCCCTCTCTGCAGACCAGTCCACGGCGTGTTTGGGAGCTGTGCCCTTCAAAGCCTCATATAGGGGGCGGAGGAGATCGGCAGCCCGGGGGACGAACCAGTAGTAGAAGGACACCATGCCAATGAACTCCCGGAGGGACTGGGCCGTGTGTGGGCGTGGAAAGTCTACGACAGCCTCCACCTTAGATGGAAGGGGGGCCGCCCCGTCCTTGGTGACCCGGTGGCCCAGGAAGTCGATGGTGCTCAGACCAAACTGGCATTTGGCCGGGTTAACTATCAACCCGTGCAGGCTGAGCCTCTCGAAAAGGGCTCTGAGGTGGGACAAGTGCTCGGACACGGAGGTGCTAGCGACCAGGATGTCATCCAGGTACACAAAGAGGAAAGGCAGGTACCGCAACACTGAGTCCATGAGGCGTTGGAAGGACTGGACGGGCACCTGGTGGTATCCACGGATGAGGTCCACCTTGGAAAAGATCACTTTCCCAGCCAGGTGGGCAGAGAAATCTTGGATGTGAGGGACCGGGTAGCGGTCCGGTGTTGTTGCGTCATTGAGCCGACGGTAGTCACCACATGGACGCCACCCACCGCCAGGCTTAGGCACTATGTGGAGGGGTGAAGCCCACAGGCTGCTGGAGCGACGGATGATGCCGAGGCGCTCCATGTTCTCAAACTCCGCCTTGGCGACAGAGAGCTTGGTCGAGTCGAGGCGCCGAGCTCGGGCGTGTACCGGCGGGCCGGTGGTGACGATTTGGTGCTCAACCCCATGTTTGGTCGTAGATGACGAGAATATGGGCTGAGTGAGGTCAGGGAACTCGGAGAGAAGATGGAGAAACATGTCCTCGTTGGAGAGCATGCTGGACAGCCTGACGGAGCCTGTATCGCTGAGTGCACACGCGTGTGAAGCGAAGGTGACGGCGTCAATCAGGCGTCGATTCCTGACGTCCACCAGCAGCCCATGAGCACAAAGGAAATCTGCACTGAGGAGGGGAAATGCCACGTCGGCGGTGACAAAATCCCAGCTGAACCGCTGTCCATTAAAACACATGTCAATGTGCCTCGTGCCGTACGTACAGATAGAGCTGCCGTTAGCAGCTTCCATGCATAGACGGATTAATGCACGGGCCGACGGGGCCCCAGAAGATTAGCGAAATTACGTCCCCTGAAATCCGCCCAATGATTACCCCTTCTCTAAATAATCATTACAAGAGGTAATGTCAATTACCAGGGTTTATATAAGACATGATTTCACTAGAATTCTCAATCACGGTGGCAAAATATTTTTTTCCAATTGTATGCCAAAAATATTCCTGTATTATTTCAAATATGGATTCATTAGCACCAATGTACAATTAAATGTTATAGGCTACACATACAAACAAAAACAAAAATCATTAAAAAATGAAAATAAATTGCATCATGGGCCAATAGATTTGCTCTTGACGATCATGATTCACATTCAAGTACGTAGCTACGTCAGCGTCAACGGTGTTTCTAAACAGTACCAGCATGAACTGCGTCGCAAAAGGAAGCCGAGGGTGTTTTCTGATGACTCGAGCGAACCTGCAGCATCACTGGAAGGAAGCCAGAAGTTCAGAGTGGAAACTTTTAATGTTATCGCTGATCGATTACTGACTTGTCTGGATCGCCGACTGCAGGCCTATATGCAGGTGAACAATCTTTTTGGGGTGTTGTTCGACAAGAACCCTGCTGATTTGAGTGACGATCGCAAGCGAGCCATGGGATTGGCTGCTGCTTATCCAAATGACTTGGAAAAAGATTTGGCCGACGAACTTTTACGGTTTGTTTTTTGTTTGAAAGATGAGCCTGGTCAACAATCCCCCACACAACTGCTGCAGATGTTGATCAAACACGGGCTCAACTCGACCTTCCCAAACGTTTTTATCGCACTGAAACTGTTCCTGACTTTACCCGTCACGGATTGTGAAGGTGAACGTTCCTTTTCGCGATTAGCACGTATAAAAAACCAACTAAGATCAAAAGTGGGCCAAAAGAGGCTGGAAGCATTGTCAGTTATGGCTATCGAATCAAACCTATTGAGATCCATGGATTTTAACGATGTCGTCGAGGACTTTTCCAGGAGAAAGTCAAGGAGGAAGACTGCCTGAGACAAGGAGATAATGCTTAAAGCCTGGTAAGACCACGGGGGTTTCTTACTTAATGCTGTGTCTGCTGATTTGGCGTTTGGAGATGTAACTTAAAGGCTGGCTCAGGCAGGCTAGGTAACCATCTTCGCCGTGAGACAATAATTGGGTTGTCTATCGGTCCTATATCGTGCTATATTGTGCGCTCGTGTTTGCCGCAGTTACGGCCACTATTCGTTGCTGTTGTATCACCAAAAATCACTGTCACATCATGATTGGCTTGCTGATAACTTTATTATTTACTTTATTATTCACGCGTTTTCCAATATTGATACCAAAGCGTGTATTCCGTTTCTTTTCGGTGCTTGTATAAATTGTTGGCACATGTGAGGTGTGTAAAATGCTTTTTATAATCTTGTAGCCTTACTGGTTATGCTAAGCTAATTAATTCCTACTCAACATGGGCGCAGCCATATTTAATGTTTATGTCAGTAGCCTATACTGTAGTTTGTTACACAGCTTTTGTTGCAGCTGCCATCAGGACTGTGTAGGTAACATATAGCTAGCAGAAAGCACTACTAACGGGGACAGACTGATACATGGTAGCCATCGGATCTCTGGTCTCACCGGAATACCAAAAAGGGCAATCGGCCGTTTATTTATTGAAAAGAGAGTGATCGCCCGCCCCTCCTCTGCACAGTGACGTCAGCATAAGGGCATTCAAGACAGACAGTGTTCATCGGTGTCCAACACCCCCACTTGCTCAGGCTGATTACAGTATGCAGTTGTCAGGTACATCTAGCAAAGAAAATAAAAAACATCTTACATACCAAAAACAAAAGAAACAAACTTGTCAAGCAGAGCTTTAGTTACAGATTTAGTCAAAATATCTGCAACCATGTCTGATGTGGGGCAATACTCAATAGTTATCCTTCCATTTGGTGCAGCTCCAAACCATATTGTGCAGCAACCTGCATTAAACTGCATACAGAGGTCATATCAGCGGTTGGGGAAAAGGTCTCACTATAGTGTATCCCTTCAATTTGACTATAGCCTTTAGCTACATATCTTGCTTTATATGTGGTTTCAACTGGGTTTTCCTTAACGCTGTAAACCCATCTGCCCCCCACTGCATGTTTACCTTCTGGCAATGTTGTTAGGGTAAAAGTGTCATTTTCCCTCAGGGAACTCATCTCATCCTGCATAGCTTTAGCCCATAGTGAGGACTCTGGTGACCCTAGGGCTTGTTTCAGGGTTTGGGGTACATCACAAATAACCCTGTAACAGTAGTCAATGCTGGTTCAAACCTGGTCATCACACTCATAATCATCTAGATATGGGGGAGGTCTCCGGTCTCTCCTTGGACAACTACCTTCCCCACTCATGTTGGTGTCTGACTCACATTGCTCTACATCTTGTGTACTCTGACTCGTCATCTCGATTTGTGGTTGGGTCTTAGCGCCCTTTCTAGGCAGAACACATTCACTGGTTTCCTGGTCTGTCTGAGTCTGACATTCAGTAGCGCTCTGTAATGAACTTCACCAACCTGTTCTTAAACACTTTCCCTGTGTCTGGATAGTATACCAAGTATGCAGGACTTTTCTTGTCATAACCAACAAAAATACCCTTTTCACATCGGGGATCAAGATTTTTCTTATTTTGTTTGTATGCATAGCACGCAGAGCCAAAAATATACATTTTGGAAAGATCAGGCTTCTTCCCGGTCAACATGTAGTATGGAGTCTGCCCTACACGCCCATTAAAACATCTGTTACGGATAACCGCAGCAGTCTGAACTGCATATGTCCACAGTTCTTTCGGTAGGCCACTCTCAAGCAACATACATCTAGACATTTCAAGCAATGTTCTCCAGCTTCTCTCGGATGTCCCATTTTGATGAGGCGAGTAAGGGGCCGAGGTCTCATGTCTAATGACATTTTTGCTAAGCAGTGACTGAAAATCTTTCGACATAAATTCTGTACCATTATCCGATCTGATACATTTGACTTTGCCATAAGGTGCAACGTCAGCAAAGAACTTTTCTGTGCCCTTCCCTGTGTCGCTCTTGGATTTCAAAAAATAAGTAAACATTGCTCCTGAATAATCATCAGTGAATCCCAAAATGTACTTGAATCCATCTTTGGCTGTTGGCTCTATAGGGCCAGCTAAATCTGTGTGCACCAGTTCAAGTGCGACTTTAGCTTTTACATCTGCCTCTCTATTTCTGCTTTGGGCAAATTTACCTTGAATGCATATTTCACATGGCACCAAGTTATACTCAGTTTTGCTTTTAACGCTCATTCCCTTAGTGACACTTTCCAATTTTAACACATCATCATAATTGCAGTGACCAAGGATTTCGTGCCAAGTCTGTACATCATAGCATGCATGACATTCATCATTTTCATCATTCTCGAGTTCATGCTCACCATTGTCGTAGGTGTTCAGGTAGTAGAACCTGTTGCGCTCGCTGATGTCGAACCTGGTACCGTCCTTATGGACGAGCCGGTCTCTGCCTTGTTGAAAGGTCACTGAGGCACCGTTTGCAGTCGCTGTCTTCACGGAGAAGATGTCCTGTGGGTAGGAGGGAATGTGCAGCGCTCCCCTCAACGTCGCTTTCACCCGTCGGCCGTTGGTGTCCTCCAGAATCACCTCCGCGTCTCCTCTTCTCGTGGCAACACCCGTTGTCCTGGTCCCGTCAGTCAGCTCCAGGGTGTGTTTCGCTGGCTGGAACGTTGAGTCGAAGCTCTTAAACTTGCGTTGGTCGGTGATGATGTGGGATGTCGCTCCTGTGTCCACCATCAGGCCACCTTCGGAGCCCTCCCGCTGTCCGTCGCTGACCCGGAATGCGAACTCGTGCTCCTCTTCGTCGGCGGTAAGTATGGTGGCGCGCTTCACGTCATCCCTCCTCCTCCGTCTGCATGCGGCGTCGCTGTGTGTTGTGCTCCTGCAGAGAGTGCACCACTGCCTGGGCCGCTGGCCCCCCTGGTCGTTTTGCTGACAGGCCCGGGCAATGTGACCCCTCTCCCCGCAGGAAAAACAGGTAACGTTCGCTCTCCCGCCCGCCCCGGGAATAGCAGTCACCTTCATCACTCCGTCATCAGGTTGCGTGTTCAGCTTCTCAGTGTTCTCAAAGCTTCTCAACTTAGCTCGGAACTCGGAAAAAGTCATGTTGTCAACAGCTTGGGTGGTGATATCAACAGCAAATGGCTTAAACGACTCGGGAAGTCCTTTCAATAGCATAGCGATTAGCAGCCCGTCGCTTAGAATCTCGCCTGCGTTTCTAAGTGCTGTTATCGCCGTTTCGGCTCTGATGACATAGTCAGTAACAGTCTCGTTTGCTGCCTTCTGCGGCGTGGTTAATTCGACGTACAAGCTTATCACACGAGGCTTTCCTTTACCTGCGTAGTGTTCTCGGAGCAATTTTAATGCCTTTCGGCCATCATCTGCCGCTTCCCTCATGATCAGAGAGAGACTAGTGTCATCCAAAAATTGGATCAATTCAGCGAACGCTTCCTCATTTCTGCTCTGCTCGCTCTCCTCGTCATAATCCGCGTGAGTTGTGTCGGGCTCGTAAAGGATGCAGTCCTTCAAACCTTGAAGGCGCAAATGTCCCAGAAACTTCGTTTCCCACAACTCATATTTCTTTTCGTCCCCGTCAAAAAACAATCTGCTCCAACGCGTTCCCACGTCCCTCCTGGGCCCATAACCTGTTGCAGCTGCCATCAGGACTGTGTAGGTAACATATCGCTAGCAGAAAGCACTATTAACGGGGACAGACTGATACATGGTAGCCATCGGATCTCTGGTCTCACCGGAATGCCAAAAAGGGCAACCGGCCGTTTATTTATTGAAAAGAGAGTAATCACCCGCCCCCCCTCTGCACAGTGACGTCAGCATAAGGGCATTCAAGACAGACAGTGTTCATCGGTGTTCAACAGCTTTGTTGAATATTCGATTCTGATTGGTCAATGACGACATTCAGCGGTGCGTTATTTCTTGATAGACACCGGTATAACAGACCGTTGCTAGGTATAACAGACCGCTGCTAGGTATAACAGACCGTTGCTAGGTATAACAGACCGTTGCTATGCGTAGAACGTAGAAATCTAACGTCATCTGGATGAATGGAAGGAATAGCCTACAATAATTTTTAAATCAATAAAAACATTTTTTGTTATAGTTTGTGGCAAATTATTGATTTATTTAGTAAGTAGCCGTGTAACAAGCGGGATAATGTACAGTAAGCCGGTTATTATTACGAAATAAACCCCGACAGGGTGATGCAGGACCACGACGCGAGCTGCATCACCCTGTCGGGGTTTATTTCGTAATAATAACCGGCTTGCTGTACATTATCCCTTACATATTAGGAAAATAAGTTAGCGTTTTTCGTCGGGGGACGCGCGTTCGTGAATGGGAAAGAAATATTTCCACCTCAATGACGTTTCCTGAGGTAGCACAAGGTACAAACTGAAGTAATACACGGTTCAACTGCCTTCTATTCATCTCTTACATTGACTGCGCTTTCTTCTTGTTACTTGATATTAGGTTTAATTGCACTCAAAAGCTAACCAGGTTTAAGCTGCCATATATTTCTCAGTTATTTATAATTTGAATATGCACTCATTTTTAAGCACTCATGCACACATTGAGTATTGTGTGAGTTGAACAGCAGCTATTTTTGTTGGACTATTTAAAACGAGTGAGAGATTTCACTTTTTGCCTTCAAAACTCACATAAGGTGAGCTCAGGGCTCGATAGTGCGACCAACATTTTTAAGAGTGCGACTGAAAAAAATGATAGGTCGCACTGGTGCACCCGATGCTGCTCGGGTGAACACTGAAATCTCTTCGCAAGCGCAGCATCTCTGTGTTCTCCTGACGGTATCGTGGTCTAAACCAATAAGAGACAGAGCTCGGGCGGGTCCTTGCCTCTGATTGGCTGTGGTCCTTTTCACTGCTCTAAGTAGTGTCAGTTCAAAAAATGCGAGCGACCTGAGCAGGCTGAGCGCCAGAGAACTTGAACGGGAGAATAATAGCCTATAGGTCTACGCCAGCGTTTCTCAAAGCTCTCCTGGAGGACCACTTGTCCTGCATGTTTTAGATCTCTCCCTGCTCCAACACAGCTGATTCACATGATCAACTCGTTATGAGCTCCCGAAGCTGCCTAATAACAACACTGATCATTTAAATCAGCTGTGTTGGAGCAGGGAGAGATCTAAACCATGCAGGAAAAGTGGTCCTCCAGGAGAGCTTTGAGAAACGCTGGTCTACGCGACAAAACGAGTGAAAATGAAGAGAGGTAGACCCATTGAAAGTTTTTTCATTAAAAGCACCAACACTTTTATTTGGAAATGTCTAAATGTTTGAAATGTTCAATTTAAGCTCAGTGTAGCACTTTAAACACTTTATTTTTCTTTATATATTCTTTATATATTGTGTTTAAAATAAAGACAAGCTTTTTCTACACCTTATTATTTTAAAAAACCATTCACATTATATGACAGAAGAGCAATAAAAAGGAGACCTTTTGGTGTTAAAGGCGACGCAATGAAAAATGTGGGTGCACCTAAATTTTGTGCTGGTGCACCTAAAAAAAAAAGTTAGGCGCACCAGTGCAACCAATGCAAAAAGTTAGTGTAGAGCCCTGGGTGAGCTATATGTTACTTTGGCTGTATTTTATTATAAATACGTTTTGTTATGGCTCAAATTCACTGGTCCTTCATCCAGGGTTTGCAGTTCTCACCTTCAACAGTACTCTCTTAAGTGACCACAGGTTCTCAATTTAACCACTTCTTCACTTATTTGTGTTATGTATGCACACATCGACAGTGCTGCATTTGATTTGGTGCTGTTCTATTGTGCTGGGATCGATTGGTGATGCCTGCGGGCTCTGGGTTGTTTGATCGGGT
This sequence comes from Lampris incognitus, assembly GCF_029633865.1. NCBI lineage: Eukaryota > Metazoa > Chordata > Actinopteri > Lampriformes > Lampridae > Lampris > Lampris incognitus. Next base: position 30,077,087 of record NC_079212.1, read on the forward strand.
CTGCCTTTGATGCTGTGTCAGTCTAAATAAAGAATGCCATGGAGAGGTTGTGTCGAGCGACAGCGCTGTGTCCTGACGTGATTTCTAAACTTAATATTGGCGATGAGGATGGCTGATATCTCCCTCCCACCACCTGCCCCCTTCCTGGCATTACCTGGCGAGCCTCCGGTACCATGGACTCGCTGGCTACATAGTTTTGAAAATTACATCATCGCCTCAGGGCTCGACGACGTGAGCCAGGCTAGGAAGACGGCTTTGTTGCTACACTGCTTGGGAGCAGAGGGTCATCGTGTGCTCGGGTCTCTGGGGAACGTCACAAGCTTTGCCGAAGCTGTGGGACTTATGAGCACCCATTTCGCTGCTCCACAGAGTGCCCTCCTTCGGCGATTTATATTCCGTCAGCGACACCAACTGCCTGGTGAGTCTGTGCGGCAGTACGTAGCTAATTTGCGAGGGCTAGCTAGCTCATGCAAGTTTGGCGCGCTTCAGGACGAGATGGTTCGCGACCAGCTAATCGAACACACCAACAACGCAAAGGTGCGTGAGACTCTCCTGCTGGAAAAAGACGGTCTGCTGCTGTCCACAGCAATTACCATCGCACTACAGGTTGAGGTAGCAGCTGAGTGTGCTGCTATGCTAAATACACAGCAAGTGGCCACCTCCAGTCAAGCTGCCAACGACTCCTCCCTCTACTCACGGCTGCCCCTCGGGACGCAACCCAGCCAGAGCGAGGCGGGCGCCGACTCCACTGGGGACGTCTTGCAACTGCAACGACGGCGTTCTCGGCCCCGCCCTCAACAGTCCTGTGGTAACTGTGGATCTCGGTCTCATGTTTCAAGGGCTCAGAACTGCCCTGCCCGTGGCCAGACATGCCGTAGCTGCGGTAAGCACAATCACTTTGCCAACGTCTGTCGATCTTCCCCGGCTGGGTCAGAGGGCCACACCCCCCAGTCTTCAACCGCCGTCATTCACAAGGTGAGCTCTGCGCCAGTGTCATTCAAATCATGCACAGTCAACATTAATGATGTGTGCATTCCCCTGCTGTTGGACACCGGTGCAAGTGTGTCTCTCCTGAATGTTGATACCTACAGTCAATTTTTCGGTTCACTGCCACTGTCCGCACCCTCAGCTGTCCTCTTTGGGTATGGTGACTCCAAAATCGATCTGGTTGGCTCTCTCCAACTGACTGTCCGCTATGGAACCAAGCTGGTGCCTAATGCAGTTTTTCATGTGGCACGCCGTGGGGCCAACCTGATGGGCCTGGACCTGTTCTCCGCTCTGGGGTTCTCCCTCTTAGACACAAGGGGGGCAGCAATCCTGACTGTCGCCACACCTTGGCAGCAGAAGTGGCCATCGCTGTTTATGGGGCTGGGCTGCCTCTCCGCCTTCACCCATCAACCTCTCCTCAACCCTGCTGTGAAATCTGTCATCCAACCACTGCGCCGCATCCCGTTGGCTCTCCGTGATGGGGTCTCCGCCGAGCTGCAACAACTGCTGGAAGCTGGCATCATTGAACCGGTGGACGCGTCACCTTGGGTCTCAAACCTCGTGGTGGCTAAGAAGAAGTCGGGGGGCCTGCGTGTCTGCGTCGATCTACGTGCAGTAAATAAGGCAGTGGTCCCTGATAAGTATCCACTGCCCACCTCAGAAGAACTCACTGCTCAGTTCTATGGCTCTGAGGTGTTCTCCAAGCTCGACCTCAGACAGGGGTACTTACAGGTGCCCCTCCACCCCAGCAGCCGAAACCTCACAGCCTTTGTGACACATGCAGGAGTGTTTCGCTACACCAGGATGCCTTTCGGTCTCAGCTCCGCCCCTAGCTGCTTCCAGAAAATCATGGTCTCCGTGCTGGCTGGCATACTGGGCGTGGCCATTTATCTGGACGATATAGTGGTACACGGGCCCACCAGTGAAATCCACGACAAGCGCCTTAACATGGTCTTCGCAGCCCTGTCCAAGCACAAGCTAACTCTCAATGCTGAGAAATGTGTCCTCTCTGTGCCAGCCATCGACTTCGTGGGGTTCCGGCTGTCAGCGAGCGGTGTAACTCCACTACAATCCAACGTGGACGCCATTCAGGCCATCCCTGAGCCCAGCTCGGCCGCCCAGGTCGCCTCCTTCCTGGGTATGACAAGTTACTACCTGAGGTTTCTTCCCCAGTACTCTGCGACCACAGCCCCCCTGCGCCAGCTGCTGCGTAAGGACGAGCCATGGGTGTGGTCAAAGGCATGCAGTGACGCTGTGCGTGATCTCAAGACTCAACTGACTTCACCACCAGTGTTGGCTCACTTCAACATCTCCAGCTCCACCTTTGTGACCTGTGACGCATCAGCCACAGCGATAGGGGCCGTGCTGTCTCAAACCCAGAACGGTGTGGAGAAGCCCATTGCCTTCGCCTCCCGTGCCCTCAACCTGACCGAGCAGCGGTACTCCGTGGGTGAGCGTGAGGCGTTAGCCTGTATCTGGGCTTGTGAAAGGTGGCACCTCTACCTCTATGGCCGCTCCTTCACCCTCAGGACAGATCACCAGGCCCTGACAGCGCTGCTTTCCACATCTGGGACAGGCCACAAACCCCTGAGGCTGCACCGCTGGTCTGACCGCCTCTGCCAGTACAACTTCAGCCTGCAGTTCACCCCAGGCAGAGACAATGTTGTCGCCGACCTGCTCTCTCGCTCTGTCTCCACCCCAGCTCCACAGACGGACACTGACTGTGTGGAAAAGGACATTGTCCAAATGCTACACACACCCCTCCAGGCCACTGTCTCTCTGCAGGAGCTGAGGGCAGCCTCCGAACAGGACCCTGTCCTCTCCCAGCTCCGCACCTACATCCAGAACGGCTGGCCTCACAAGGTCCCAGAGGAGCTGGCTGCGTTCGCCCGAGTCAGACAGGAGCTCTCCTGCTGGAACGACACCTGCGTGGCACGTGGGTTTTGCACAGTGGTCCCAGCTGCTCTCCGTGCACGTGTTTTGAATACGGCGCATGAAGGCCACCTGGGCATTGTGAAACTGAAACAGCGCTGCCGAGACCTGGTGTGGTGGCCGGGGATAGACAGAGATATTGAGGCTCTGGTGAAGGACTGTTCTGCCTGCCTTGTGAGTGGCAAGACTGGCCACCAGGCTCCCCCACCCCTGCAACCTCTCGCCTGGCCCTCTCAGCCCTGGGAACACCTGCAGTTGGACATTTGTGGTGAGATCCATGGAGTTCCCCACCACCAACGCTTCATGGTGGTCGCCTACGATCTACACTCAAAATGGCCTGAACTCACCACTTCCGGCACTGTGACCTCACAGATCATCATCGACTTCCTGGACTCTCTTTTCTCTCGCTGGGGCCTCCCAAAGGCCATCACCACTGACAACGGCCCTCAGCTGGTCTCTGCTGAGTTCACTGCTTATCTCGAAAGCAAGGGCATCCGTCATATACGCACTGCGTACTACCACCCCCAGGCCAATGGCGGCGTTGAACGTTTTCACCAGTCACTGAAGAACGGCCTCAGAGCACACATGGCCCAAGGGTGCTCTTTCACGCAGGCCATCCGTCACACTCTGCTACACTATCGGGCCACACAGCACTCGACCACAGGCGTCTCCCCAGCCTCTCTCATGCTAGGCCGGGAACTGTGCATGCCCCTTGACAGGCTCCGCCCCTCCACACCTCAGGCACCTCCCTCTGGGGTCAGAGCCTCAGTCACTCGTCAGCAGACGCGGATGAAGCAACGGTTTGACCAGTCAAAACGAACCAGGGTGCCAGACATCAATGTGTCAGACTGGGTCAGGGTCCGCAGGCCCCACAGGGACAATAAAATGGCTTCATACTGGTCCTCTCCTCTCCAAGTCACCCGTCAGCTGGGCCCAGCCACTTACCTCCTCAGCGATGGCACTCGGTGGCACTCCAGTCGTCTACGGAAGGTGTCAGCTCCGCCACACACAGCTGGTGACACAACCATAGCCATTCCCTCAGCATGGCGAGACGCCCCGGGGCTTCATGCAGCTCCTACACGGGCCCCAGACATTTCTGGGCCTCAGCTCCCCCTGCCATCTCCCTCCCCACCTCGGCCTGCCCAGCCTCAGGCCGCCCCGCGACCTGTTCGCACACGTTTACGCCCTGGCCACCTAGAGGACTTTGTGTCAACCTTTCATGTTTGAAATCCTGCCGGGGGGGGGGGGAAATGTTATGTATGCACACATCGACAGTGCTGCATTTGATTTGGTGCTGTTCTATTGTGCTGGGATCGATTGGTGATGCCTGCGGGCTCTGGGTTGTTTGATCGGGTCTGCCTTTGATGCTGTGTCAGTCTAAATAAAGAATGCCACGGAGAGGTTGTGTCGAGCGACAGCGCTGTGTCCTGACGTGATTTCTAAACTTAATAATTTGGTCTAAGCTTTCACTTATTTGTCCTTTTTTCTTTTTTCTTGCCTTGCTTTATCCTTATGTCGTTGTCTATTATCTCTTTAAATGCGAGAGGTTTAAGAAGCAATGTGAAACGTAAAGCCATATTTTTATATTGTAAGCAGTTTGGCACAGATTTTTGCTTTATACAAGAGTCCCACTCAATTGAGCAAGACAAGTGTTTCTGGAGGTCGCAGTGGGGAAATGATTTGTGGTTGTCCCATGGTACGTAGCGTTCTGCTGGTGTTTGTATACTGAAAAACAGATTTAATGGAAAAATCTTAATCTCTGACTGTGATAAAGACGGTCATTATATTTTTCTGATACTTGAGGTTGCACACTCTATCTATATTTTAGTCAATGTGTATGGATTTAACAGTCAAACAGAGACTAATCTTTATTTTGACAGGTTGGAAGAGCGTTTACTGCACTGGCTGTCCAAATATCCAGGTTCTTTTATAATCTTTGGTGGAGACTTTAATGTTGTATTTGATAATTGCATGGATAGGTGGCCTTCTAGGGGTTTAGACTCCTCTAACTCACATGTAAAGTTGTTTGCACAAAGATTTGATTTATTAGATTCATGGAGGGATTCTAATCCAGCTCAAAAAGCATACACATGGTGCAATAAGACACAAACCAGTCACTCACGGATTGATTATTGGCTTATTTCAAAAGACTTGAAAGAAGTTAAAACTGACATTTTTCCTACGCCGCTTTCAGATCACAAAACAATTCGCTTAAATATCTCTTTGTCATCGTCTTCTGATGCTAAAGCGTCATATTGGAAGCTTAACAATACTATCCTTGAGCATAAGGAAGTAGTTACTGAAGTCCATAGTTTAATAAGGCTTCACTGGAGCAAAGCTCGGGCTGAAAATATGTTTTGTAACAACTGGGAGCTTTTGAAATATGAACTTGGCAATTTTTTTTCGTAAATATAGCATTTGTTTGGCAAAGAAAAGAAGGGCTGACGAGAATGAAACAATACATAAGATTACATCTTTAACATCCAAACCAAAAGAGGCTCTCAACGACTATTATAAGGCAGAACTAATGGACTTGCAGCATAGGTTAGATGAGATTTATAAGCGCAAAGCTGAAGGAGCATTTGTTAGGTCTCGCAAAAAGTGGCTTGAAGAAGGAGAGCAAAACTCTGCATATTTTTTCAGACTCGAGAAACACCAATCCAGCACTAACTCTATTCTACAATGAAATATTAATGGGACAATTTCTAACGATAAGAATACTGTAATATATTCGCTATATTATCTGGATGTATGCTATACTGCTAATATATCCATAACTGTGATTTGAGCCGAAGACCAATTCCCAACGTCTTGTCCTCTTTATTGTAGCTCTCCGACTGTCGCAGCAGTCAACATCCGGGGTATATGAGAGCCTAGCTTAACCACCACTAGGTAGCGCTGTTGGTCTACTACACTCCTCCCCCTTAAACTATGAAGTTCCCCTAATAAAATATTATCACTCTAAAACATGCGGATATGGCAAATTACTTTCAGCATCTTTTACTTGGTCATTACTGGTTACACAACCCACTTCGACCCACATTTGCCCATTTACATATCAGTCTCAGGAACTCTTTTTCACATTTTTTTTCTGAACAGGAGTTGAACAATTTAGTCTCTCAGGAACTCTTTTATTAAGGAACTCGGCTGATCTTACAAAGACAGTCGTTTTGGAGGTGCCCTCTCTCTCTGAGGGTATCGGCGCTCAACCACCTCAGGGGAAGTGGATGCTCGGTGAGGAGGCGACACGGCCTTGCCCACCGAACCTCGTAAGGGTGTTGCAAGCTTCTCCGGAGCCTGCATCCTTGGAACGGGTGCATCTTCAGGTGAGTACGGGCTAGCACCTATGGCTCCAGGTGTGCCTTTCCCCCCCAAATCCGCAACTGCAGGGTAGGTGTTGCTGATACCCATCTGGTCATCCTGAAACTGAAATGCCTCAGGAGGACTGGAGGGTCGGTCGAACAGCAGATGGTCAATGTGGACTGAACGTCGGTTCACTCCATTCCACACCAGGTAGGTGACTGGTCCGAGTCTCTTTTCCACTGTCCCTTACGTCCACCTCTCCTTTCCTCCACGGAAGTTTCAGAGTCCCCCTCTGACAGATGTCTCAGCTTGGAGGCGGGTTGGTCATGATAGTCCTTCTGCTTTTGTTGTTTGTCCCCCACCACTCGAGCGAGGTCTGGCTTCAGCAGGCTGAACCTGGTCCTAGGCTGACGTTTGAGGAACAGTTCTGCTGGTGTGCAACCTGTAACGCTGTGTGGTGTGGTCCTGTATGACAACAGGAAGTTGGCGAGCCTGTGTTTCACTGTAATAGTGACGTTTTGTTTCTTCTCATCGAGCAGCTGTTTCAGAAGTGAAGCTTTCACCGTCTGGACTGCTCTCTCTGCGGCACCATTAGAAGCAGGATGGTAAGCTGGCACCAAGGTCTGCTTAATGCCGTTGCTTTTCAGGAATGTTTTGTACTCCAGCGAGGTGCATTGAATCTCCTCAGGAAGACCGTAGGACGAAAAGATGCTCCGCAGCACTTCGATCATTTTGGCGACGGTAGTTGTTGCCATGGGGATCACCTCAAGCCATTTTGAATGACTGTCTACTAACACTAGGAAGTGTTGCTGATCCTTCTCTGCAAAGTCAATATGTAGCCTCTGCCACACCCTCGTAGGCCACTGCCAGCAGTGTAGTGGTGCTACTGCTGGTAGTTTCCTCACACTCTGACAAGCATCACATTGCTGCACTGCACGTTCGATATCACTGTCCAACTGAGGCCACCATAAATAGCCCCTCGCCAAACTTTTCATCCTGCACCCTCCGGGGTGCCCTTGGTGTAGGTCGTACAGTAGTCGTTCTCTGTGTGCTGGTGGGATGATAATTCGAATTCCCCACAGAATGCATCCTTGTTCCACAGACAGTTCATTCCTTCGGTTGAAGTACGGTTTCAGTGTGTCATCGTTGATGTAACTCGGCCATCCAGACCGGGTCAGTTCCAGTACCTTGCATAGGACTGGGTCCTTGAGAGTGCTCTGTGCAATATCTGTAGCCTGCACGGGTAGCTCATCTACTAATGAGAAATAAAAAATGCTGTTCTCCTCCGCTGTTTTGTCCTTTTCTTTCCCCGGCAGTCTAGATAACGCATCCGCATTTGCATTGTCCGCTGACGTTCTGTACTCTATACTGTAGTCATAAGCCATAAGCCTCAGTGCCCATCTCTGCATACGCAAAGCGGCTAGTGTAGGGATTTCTGACTTGGGTCCTAAGATGGCAAGGAGGGGTTTGTGGTCAGTTATTAAACTGAATTTGCGGCCATAGAGATATTTATGAAATTTGGTCACGCCAAATATTATGGCCAACGCCTCCTTCTCTATCTGACTATATTTACTCTCTGCCTCTGTCAACGTACGTGACGCAAAGGCGATTGGTTTCTCGTCCTCATTTTCCATTATGTGTGACATTACCGCACCTATCCCATAAGGGGATGCGTCACAAGCTAATCTCAGTGGTTTCTGCGTGTCGTAGTGTACTACTACTGAGCTTTTCACTAACCGTTCTTTGGCAGCCTTGAATACTGCTGCACACTCTGGTGTCCATTTCCATTCGACTTCCTTCTTCAGGAGTTGGTGTAGTGGCTGCAATACGGTCGACAGATCTTTCATGAAACGGCCATAATAGTTTAACAGTCCTAGGAATGACCGTAGCTCTGTGACGTTTGTGGGCTGGGGTGCATTTACGATGGCGGCAACCTTTGTCTCAGTGGGGTGAAGTCCCTCTTTATCTATCAGATGCCCCAGGTACTCTACTTTCTCCTGCATGAAGTCACATTTTGCTCTTTTCACTCTTACCCCGTAGCTCTCCAGTCAGCTCAAAACCTCATCTAGGTTCCTCAGGTGCTCCTCTCTTGTTCTGCCTGTGACTAGTATGTCATCGAGGAAGCAGGTCACATGCTCTAAGCCTTGTAGTATCTGGTCCATCACATTCTGGAACTTAGAAGGTGCACTCGACACTCCATATGAAAGTCTGTGATAAACATACAGTCCTTTGTGGGTATTTATTGTTAAATACTTCTCTGAGTCCTTCTCTAACTCAAGCTGTTGGTAGGCATGTGAGAGATCTAATTTGCTAAAGAGAGTGCCCCCGGCCAGTGTGGCGAAGAGATCCTCGGCGTTCGGTAGTGGTTAGGTCTCCTCTTCCACACTCTGATTAACCATGACTTTATAGTCTCCACAGATACGAATTGACTTGTCTGATTTGGGTACAACTACTATCGGGGCAGCCCACTGACTATGGTCTATCTTTGAGATAATACCAGCTTTTTCCAGCCTATCTAGCTCTTTTTCAACTGTGTCTTTTAGTGCGTATGGCACTGGTCTTGCCTTTCTGAAGACAGGTTTTGTATCTGGCTTCACTTTGATATTTGCCTTAAATTCACGAATAGTGCCAGGCTCCTCAGCAAATACTGCTTTGTGTCTCTGTAACACTGCCTCTACATCTGTGTTATCACTGCCCCCTGCTGGTGTAACTGAGAATATGCTTGCCCAGTCTAGTTTAAAATTGGCCAGCCAGTTACGGCCAAAGAGGGCTGGTCTGTCACCTTTCACAATCACAAGAGGTAAATCTCCACTCTGGTTGTCATATTTCGCATTGACAGTCACTTGGCCCATCAAGGGAATGTTCTCATCGGAAAAGGTTGACAGACGCACTTTACTTTCTTTCAGTGGCAGGTGTGAGAGAAGTTCCTTGTACACTATCTCAGATACCAGGGTTATGGCAGCTCCTGTGTCAAGCTGCATGTCTACAGGGTTTCCTTCTAACTTAATACTGACCTTAATGTCCTTTTTTCCATTACCAACTGTATTCGTGGAGTACACTGTATTCATCGGATACGCACCAAACAGTTCATCCTCATTTCCATCTCCTCTCTCACTTGGACTGTGGTCTTCAGCCACATACTGTGTATGTCCCTGTCTATTTTTAGTTTTACACATTCTTGCTATGTGCCCTACCTTGGAACACTTGTGGCATGTCTCGGTTTTATACCTACATACTTGAGCTGCATGGTTGTTACCTCCACATCGGTAACAGGGTTGGTGCGTTTCTGTTCTCTGTGGTCTAGAGTTGTCACTGGTAGGTTGCTTGCTTTTCCACTCGCTGGTGGACGACTTGCTTCTCCACACACCCTTGCTTGTTCTCTTCTTGTCTATCTTATTCACAGTTGCAGCTCCGCTTGGTTTGCTGGCAAACTCCAGCGTATTCTTTGACGCCATTTCCATAGATAAGGCCAGCTCACATGCTTTTGCAAAAGTCAGATTGTGTTCTGCGAGCAACTTTCTCTGAATAGCCTCCACCTTTAAACCACTAACAAATCGGTCTCTCAGTGCTTCATTTAAATGCTGACCGAATTCACAATGTGTGGACAAGTGCTTTAAAGCAACCACATAATCACACACTGACTCATTTTCTAGTTGGTTTCTTTTCTGAAATCTAAAACATTCAGCTATGATTAGTGGCTTGGGTTTATAATGGGATGCTAGTTTCCCGCTCAGTACTGCATACGTGAGGCTACTCGGTTTTTCTGGTATGCAGAGGTTCTTTAGTAGGCCATAGGCTTCTGCGCCTATCACAGACAGGAAAACATTGGCCTTCTTACCGTCCTCCACTTCATTAACGATCATCCATTGCTCCAATCTTTCAAGGTACGACTCGAAGTCCTCTTTACCTTCCTTGTATTCAGCAATATTGCCGATGAAATGCGCCATGCTTGTGCTTGGCTTGGCTAGCAAGTCTTTTCTTGCTAGCTGCCTGGAAGCTAGCTTGTAGCGTCACGTTGCTTCGTCCGCTTTTATTAACTACCGGGATTACCTTCTCACATTAAAGGTATCCCATCCTCGTCGCCACTGTAATATATTCGCTATATTATCTGGATGTATCCTATACTGCTAATATATCCATAACAGTGATTTGAGCTGAAGACCAATTCCCAACGTCTTGTCCTCTTTATTGTAGCTCTCCGACTGTCGCAGCAGTCAACATCCGGGGTATATGAGAGCCTAGCTTAACCACCACTAGGTAGAGCTGTTGGTCTACTACAAATACCATAGCAAAGTATTGTGCTGATTTTTATAGTAAACTCTACTCTTTCAGTTATTGCCCTCAAACTGCTTCTGATTTTTTTAACTCCATAGATAATATTACTCAGCTGAGTGAGGCTGACAGTGAACTCTGTGATAGGTCAATTTCTCTGAATGAGGTCGCAGATGCTATAAAGTGTCTAAAAGTTAATAAGTCTCCTGGTACAGATGGCCTTACTGCCGAACTTTATAAGCAGTTCTCTGACAGCTTAGCCCCATTTCTTGTGGAAGTCTTTAAGGAAAGTATTGATAGGGGTGCGCTCCCTCCCACTTTATCTGAAGGCCTAATCACCCGGATTCCCAAACCTAGAAAGGACCCCTTATTCTTAGACAATTGGCGACCAATTTCCTTATTGAACAACGATTACAAGATACTAGCACTGATTCTTGCAAATAGAGTAAAACCTGTTTTAGATACTGTTATTGATGAGTGTCAGTCCGGGTTTATGCAGAATCGTCATATTTCAAATAACATAAGACTAATCTTAGATATAATAGACTACCCAGAATTTGTGCAGGATGAGAGTTTTATTCTTCTTTTGGATTTTTATAAAGCCTTTGACTCCTTAGAACATGATTTTATTATTACTGCTTTGAAGAAATTTGGTTTTGGTCAATCCTTTTGCAATGCAGTTCATACTTTATATTCCAATAGTAATAGTTCCATAAAACTTGTTAGTGGTACTTCCCCAAGATTTTCTTTGAAACGTGGAGTGAGGCAGGGGTGCCCCCTTTCATTGTATCTGTTTCTTCTTTCTGTACAACTCCTTAATTTACATATTAAACTCAGTTCATTAAAGGGTATGGTCGTAGCTGACAGAGAAATATTTATAAGTCAACTGGCAGATGACATGGCTCTCTTTCTCAGAGATGCCTCGCAAGTTTCTGTCGCTACAGTATCCAGTCCTTCTCGAAAGCCTCTGGACTTTTCCTTAATCTTAATAAATGTGAACTTTTGCCTGTTAAAGACTGTTTGGTGACCTCAATTCATGGGATTCCTGTGAAAGACTCTGTAACATACCTTGGTATTCAAATCACTAAAGATAGGCAATCCAGAAGCTCTGTAAACTTCAGCCCTATTATAGAAAAGTCCCAAAAAATCCTTAATCACTGGTTGCAGAGAGACTTGTCTCTAAGGGGTAGAGTTCTGCTTTCGAAGGCAGAAGGAATCTCTCGTCTAACCTATGCTGCTCAGTCCTTACATGTCGATAACACAATCTGCAAATCAATTGATAAAATGTTAAACAATTTTTTATGGAAAAACAAAACCCACTATTTACGAAAATCTGTTACTTTAAGCGCGTATGACAAAGGTGGTTTGAATTTTATTGATTTTGGTGCACTCAACAATACCTTCAAGATAAATTGGATAAAAAAATATTTGAAAAATCCCACATCTATCTGGAATTTCATTTCACATCATGTGTTCTCAAACTTAGGCGGCCTTAATTTCCTGCTGCTATGTAATTATAGCATTCCAAAAATACCTCTGAAACTTTCTCACTTCCATCAACAGGTCCTTTTAGCGTGGGCATTGATATACAAACACAATTTCTCTCCACAGAATTGTTTCATCTGGAACAACTATAATATTGTTTATAAGAACAAAACATTGTTTTTGGACAGATGGTTTAACAATGGTCTTGTTTTAGTTGATCAATTGTTCAAAAAAGATGGGCTGCTATATAATTACTCTGAATTTCTAATGAGATATAATGTACCAGTAACGCCTAGAGAATTTTCGGTGGTATTTGATGCTATCCCTTCTGGTTTGTGCATGTTATTCAGGTCCTCTGGCAGCTCTCCTCTCATATCATTCAACCCTCCTGATGTGTCACAGTCTCCTCTTGGTACTGTCTGCTTCTCATCATGTAAACTTCTGAACTCCAGAATAAGAGCCATGTTTCAGGATAGCCTAGTTTCCGTCCCACCAGCAACATTTTTTTGGAACAACTTTGTGAATGATGTTGAATGGAAGAAAGTTTGGTCGTTACCACAAAGATTTTTTTTAACAAACAAAGTCAAAGAGATTTCATTTAAATTGCTACACAAATTCTACCCTGCAAAACAATATTTATCAAAGTTTAAAAATGATATAGATGTTGAATGTTCTTTTTGCCAAATGCATCCTGAAACATGTGTCCACTTATTCTGGTCATGTCAGTTCACTTATAAATTCTGGAGACACTTCCACAAGTTTATCGCTGATTTTATCTTTTCTGATTTTCACCTTTACTATAAGAATGTTATTTTTGGTTTTCATAATTTTAATCACAAAGATGGTGATGCATTCTTTTTTATAAATATGCTTTTATTTTTAGCCAAGTTTCATATACATACTTTTTCGCCTTGGCCCCGAACCTTGCATGGTAAAAGCACAGGCCGGGCTCCTGTCGCTGACCGGGGGTTACCGCGGCGACCACCATTGAGTCACCAGGTGGTGGCGTGTGGGGGTGGGCAGGGGTGAGAGTGGACACGCAGTGCTGCTGTTGGTTGGCCAGGAAGAACTTGTCAGCTTCTTCAGCTAGCTTGTGACAATCGGTAATGCTGGTGTTAGCCAAAGCGGCCCGCACCTGAGCAGGCAGTTGTTGCAGAAACAGTTGGACAAAGAGGAAATCAGGTGTGTGCGCCGGTCCCAGCAGATTCAGCATTTTGTCCATGAGCTCGGATGGCTTGCTGTCACGCAGGCCTTGCAGAGAAAAGAGACGGTGGGCCCTCTCGGCGTCGGAAAGTTAAAAAATCTCCAATAGGTGGTCTTTGAGCCCCTTGTATTTGTCTGCCGCCGGAGGATTTGTAAGGAGACTCACCACTCTAGTTGCAGTCGAACACCCGAGCGCTGATACCACGTAGTAGTATTTAGTAGCATCATCCGTTATTTTGCGGATAGCAAACTGTGCTTCCGCCTGGGCGAACCATGTCATTGCCGATGACTCCCAGAACTCTGGCAATTTGAGAGAAACCGCATTGATTTCGTCAACCATGTTCGTTCGAAAGATTGTCTCTGATAACTACCAAGAGACAAACGTCGGGGTCACCAGTGTAGAGGAGCTCAAGCAGGAGTCGTGACAACTTTCTCTTTCAGCTACACAACGTGCACCATTTATTCCTTCCACCATTACAACAACAACAAAAACCCGCGCAGCGGAAGTGCACCACTGTAAACCCGAACCGAGAAAACAGCAGCGGTAAACCAACGTTCCTACTAGCTCAATAAGGGGAATTATGTATCCCTATAACCACTACAGGATGTCCTTCAGGTAGTAGGAATATTATTAGTAAGATGATTATCAAACCTATTACTAATAGCATGCACATGCCCCCTCGGAGGCCGCATCCTAGCCTGTGGAGTGGGTGCCATGGTCTCACTTGGCCCTGCCTCCTACTGTCTCCATCCTTATGAAGTATAATTTCCTCAGCCTGTCTTTCCACTGCTCCTTGTTAGATCCTCTCTACCTCCCCTTAGTGTTCGTCCTGGTTCCTCAGCTATGCAACACTGGTTGAGATTATACCAAACAGTCTTACCTTCAACCTTGAGTGCAGTGGGAGTGGTCAGAGTCACCTTATAGGGTCTTTCACTCCTTTTCTCGTTACACTTTCTCTTGAACACCTTGATGTACACCCAGTCTCCCGGACTTACTGCTTGAAGATTTTCCGGGATATCAGTTGTCCCCCAGTGGCACCTTTCACCTCTTGGAATATAGTCTTATGTATTGAGGTTAGGTGTTGCACATAGTTAACCAACTCCTACTGGAGTTGCTCAAGCGGAGGTCCATTATACGGACCCCTGAGGTATGGTACTGGCATGGGACGCCCCGTTAACATTTCATGTGGTGTTAGATGCGCACTCCTGTTGGTCTGCATTCTCATGCTCATTAAAGCCAAAGGCAGTGCTTTCACCCAGTTAAGCCTGCCGTTGCTGTCTGCACATATATTTTGCTTTTAGGCTGCCATTAGCTCTTTCCACCATCCCCTGTGACTGTGGATGGTAGACACAACCAAACTGTTGCCTAACTCCCAATGCTTTAATGACCAATGCTGTTGTTTTTGCTCCAAAATGTGCCCCAATGTCTAAACTAATCTTATCTGGTATGGCAAACCTGGGAAAAACCTCTTTACACAGAAACTTTGCCACTGATGTTGCATCTGGTTTGGCAGTGGGTATGGCCTCAAGCCATCTACTGAATCTGTCCACAACCACTAGTATGTATCTTTTATTTTGCACTTGTGTGATCATAGTCTATCATGAGATGTCTGAATGGTGCATCAGGTGGCGGAATGTGCCCAGTTGGCACTAAAAAGGCTTATTTGTTATATGCTATACATATCTCACAATTGTGTAGTGCATGGTCTACCATCCCTGCTAAATAAGGTGACCAGCAGGCCCTTTGAATCCTTTTTATGACTTACCCCCTTGCGCAATGGTCCTGACCATGCGCATCTAGATTAATGAAGTGGGTATCACAAAATGTCCTGCTGGGCCTCTCCACAACCACCTGTGTGGGCCTTCTGCTGCATTTTTGATTGCCCCCCCCCTTTGTTTTTTAGCCAAACACTTTTTTCATAAACACCGGCTTTGTCTTGTGCTTGTGTTGAGAGCATTGGTGACATCACTTCCCCCTTATCTCATGTCTTCCAGCTCTCATTCCACCAAGGCCATTTCTCCAATCAGTGTGTACAGACCTGCTACACTCAGCGAGTCTCCGATACATTCCTCTGCTATCAACCAACAGTCAACAGTAGGCCTTTATTTGCGCACCTGGAGAAGACACTTTATAAGACTACTTTTGTTCCGTTACACAGACTTTAAGCATCTATCTAAGCAATGTAAAATAAAGTTAAATATGATATCGGTCATTTATGGTGAAAGATTAAAAGTAAGCAAACATCAAGTATGAATTGCTCTCCCAATCCATTTTGATTCCTTTTTTATTACTTTTAATCAATAACAAATCGTCTCAATAAAACATCAGATGAAAATATGACAATGGTTATACATCCTGGGGAACATCTTACCTCATACAGAATAACTATGAGGCCTGTCTTGTCAGTTGTAAGCCAACTGAGATGCATCAGGTTTACATCAACCCACTCTGTACAAACTCAGCAGTCAGACAGAGGTCACAATTATCCCATGTCCTCTTCAGCCAAACTTCTCACCCCACTCTTGACTAGAAATGAGTAAAAGACTCGAGAAGTTATGTATCTACAGTAATCTGAGCAGACACATTGCAACAAAAAAAAAACCCAGATTTGGGGAAGAAAAAAAAAACGTGTGTGAATGCTCAAAATTCATCTAAAAACACAACATAGTCCCCAGTAACATTAAAGAATGATTAAAATGATGAAACAATAAATAAGAGATATATTCATAACACACACATGTAGATTGGTTCAGATTAACCAAATAAGCATTAACATAAGGAAAAGGAAAAGAAACCAATTACTAAATTTAAAAAAAAGGAAAAAAGAAGGATTTGGGGAAACTACTCTATCAAGCGGGTCACTGCAGACGCTTGCGAAAATCCTTATCAATATCATCATCATTATATGGTGGCACCCAGTGATCAGGAGAATATCTGACTTGTACAGCATTAAGTACAGTCTTAATACAATATTTATGGATCAACCCAATCATACGAATATGATGAAAGAAACAACAAAAAACAGGATAATACCCACAGAGATGAATGAATGACTCACCCACAGATGCCTAGGGGCCAAACACACCCATGAAGAGTATATAAATCCTTTACCCCTTGTGAGTTTTGCCTGTGAGTTCTAACTAGAAGTGTGTTCTAATCCCTTGAGTTTCTATATCTCCCATCTATATTTGATCATCCAGATTAGTTTGCTATTTAATTTTCATTTCCCCTTCTCTTACCATTCATATATCTTTTCCTCTAACCATTCAGGCACATGACAGTACATATATTTTGTTCTATAGTGTGGCCTCTCCAAATCCACCAATGACGTCACACACTTTTTGTATTCAACCTCCCTAAATAGCGTCCATGGTATGTAATCTGTATAAAATAAAAAAATATGAATAATAATTATTTTATTTATATAGCGCTTTTCTAAAACAATGCCACAAAGTGCTTAACAAATAAATAAAAAATAAAACCAGACAATGCAAAAACAAGAGTAAGAGCAAACGAGTAAGAGCAAAAACAAAAAGCATAAATAAAAACAAATATCCAACATTTGTAAAAAGCTTTCATAAAAAGAATCATACTGCAGATGGTGGAGGGAGCTCTTGCTGATACCAGAATAAAGTGCATTACAACAGTCAAGCCGAGAATAGATAAAAGCATGTACAACTTTTTGCAGATCGGCAATTGATAAAAATGACCTAATTTTGGAGATTAGCTTGAACTGGAGAAAGCTATTATTACTGGGGTATCCTTCGTTAAATAAAGTCAGCTTATTTTTTGCTTCCTCGCTATGACTTTTCCAGATTGTAAAATGTCCCACACGAATCCTTACAATTTTTACTGCCACACCAACTATGCCTCTTTTCTGTCTATAGTTTCTCCTTCTTCGTGACTTTTTTCTCTATTGCTTCCCAAATCAGTCTAAATTCAACTGTAATTCTTGTCACCGAAATAACCCCTATCTCGAAATCTTCCCTCTCATGTACTACTATTTTAGTATTATGACTCCAAATGAAGGCTGACTCTTTTTCCCTGTCCCAATTTAGTATCTCAAATATCCAAGTAGTCAGCTGGTTCAACACATAAGACTCACTTTCCATTTATACATTTGCTTCACATGCGCACTGTTCTGGCCAGTGTCACTAGTACTCCTAATGACTTTACTGATTACCAGCTCTTTGGCACCTACTTGATGCCTTCCTCGACACAAGCAGGTGTCTATTTGATACAGTTCCTTGACACAAATCAGGAATCAGGAACACTTTATTTGTCATATCATTTCATGTATTTCTGTACATGAAATTAAATGAAATATCGTTTTCCCCAGCCCATAGCAGTGCAACACAAAGACAAAAACACATATATAAAAAAAACTACAAGAACTTCAAGAATACACAAACTAACTAACTAACTAACACATATATCTAAACAAACACAATCCAAACTTTAAAAAAAAAATCACTGTCCAAGAGAACGAATGCCAGGCAGGATGACTGTCGGAACTGCTGATTTGCATGGGCTAGCAGTTAGCTTAGCCTGCCCCACTTCCACGTCCTGTCATACCACACTCAGTGCTTCCTCCTCAGGTGCAGCTCCAGACAGGCGACGTGGGCCTTGGGTCCACCAGACGCAGCAGACCAGGCTCCCCCAGTCGATCCAATGCCAGCTCTCCCAGCCAGACACCCTCGACACACCTCCCCGCACTTCACACGATGACACCAAAAACACCACTATCAATGCCAGGTGAGGTTGCCGCCAGACCATCCTCGGTGTTATATGGAACTGCTGGTCTGCATGGGCTAGCAGTTAGCTTAGCCTGCCCCGCTTCTGCATCCTGTCAGACTGCCCTCGGTGTTACCTCCTCGGTCACAGCTCCAGGCAGGGCTGTGGTCCCTGGGTAAGACGCACAGACCAAGTTCTCCCAGCCGATCTAGCGCCAGCTCTCCCAGCCATCGAACGAAGACAAAACCTAAACGCAGACATGGACAAAGATACTGCATGGATGGTACTGGGTGAGGCCTCCGCAAACATAAATTCGTGCCATCTTCCCGCACTGGTACTAGGTGAGGCCGCGGCAAACATGAATTTGTGCTGCCATCTATTCGCTGCCTAATAGAGTGGTCTTTCTGAAGTTTATTATTCTTCTTCTTTACAAAGACACATTTATCGACAAACAAAACATAAAACAATCACCTTTCCACACAGACTCAGGACAACACAGCCACCCCTTTCACCTGAACTTGCTCTGGCCTTGACTCTTTTCCCCTCATGCACACAAAATCATATCAGACTCTTAAGCAACTTTAGCAAAAAAAAAAAAAAAGAAAAGAAAAATTAAGCAATTTTAGGTTCTTTTAGAGGAGAGGTCAAGTAGTGCTTTAATGCAGGTGGCCACACACTGCCTCTCAGAAACAACAAGTAATGAAGATTTTGTAAATAGGTTCTGCTTTATCTCTTTTTGCTGGACCCTGTTGTTCTGAGCTACAGCTTGCACCATCCAGACGTCCAGTTTCCCGAACCCCTCCTGGCTGGCTTGTCAATTAAATGTGGGAGAATTTTATTGTTGACAGACACACTGTTTTTCAAAGTCAATCAATCAAGGTCCAATGGTGAATCAATTGATGTACAATACTTACAAGTCTGATGTGACTAGGTTTATTGTTAGTATCACAAAAATAGGTACAACAATATACCGAGTTGGTCCATGGAGCAACCGAAGCAACCTGTCGAAAGCACTTTCTTTTATACTGTAGCTTGATCCCACCTACTGTGGAGCTTAACCTTAGACCACACCTCAGACTCTAGAACTAGATCATGTCCCACTATACACCATCCATCCATTATCCAAACTGCTTATCTTGCTTCCAGGGTCACGGAGATGCTGGAGCCTATCCCAGCAGTCACTGGGCGGCAGGCGGGGAGACACCCTGGACAGGTCGCCAGGCCATCACAGGGCCCACACACACACACACACACACACACACACACACACACACACACACACACACACATTCACACCTAGGGACAATTTGGTATGGCCGATTCACTTGACCTGCATGTCTTTGGACTGTGGGAGGAAAACCACGGTGACACGGGGAGAACATGCAAACTTCACACATAGGATGACCCGGGATGACCCCCAACTTTGGACTACCCCGATGCTCAAACCCAGGACCTTCTTGCTGTGAGGTGACCGTGCTAACCACACCATTATTTTCTTTTTAAGACATTGTTTTGGGTTTCCAGAATGTAATGGTGACTCGATTACCTATAACAGTTACCATTATAATCCAGCACTTGATTCTTGGTTAGTAAAAACAATCATATATTGTATAAAAATAAGCCTATTGATTGTAGCTGCTTAAACAAATTATTCCCCACAGATAAACTGATAGAGCTTGTTGCCAATACGCGCATAGGGGACAGACTCTTGTTAGAGTCTGACCTGATCCTGGCTAAAGCTACTGCACTGGTTTTGCAGATCGAGGCCGGACTACAGAATGCCGACATTCGCTCCAATGCTGGTGCTTCTGCGTCGGTGAGAGCCACACACAGATAGCCGAGGAGGAATCCCACGTGGGAAAAGCGGAAACCTGCTTCGATGACTGCACCTGCCGCAGTCCAAACCACCGGAAGTCGTCGCTCCTGCTATCGATGTGGATCCATCAACCGTTAGCCTTCATGTCCGGCGGCTAATGTGACATGCAACTCATGCCGGAAAGTGGGACATTTTTTCAAACGTAACCCAGTAAAAAATATTGTGCATTCGTCAAAATAAAAATAGTTTATACAGTGTTTAACAGCAAAGAAAAGTCTCTAAATGAGACCAGTTGCGCTTAATTCAACTCCTTTGGATAACCATGATCTGGATGAATGAGGACATTCACAGACATCTCTAAATGAGGTTTTTCCATCTTGAAATTTGATGACTTTTCCTAGAGCGACCCCAACATTAGAAAAAGTGAAACGTTTTTGTTCATATTTCCATGAAAGCTGTTGTACACCTCTAGGGTACTAAGATTGCCTTGACCCTATAAAAACGAGTGGTGTTCACTGATTAAATGAGATGAAAAGTCAGTTCATATTGATGAACAAGGGAAAAATATGGAGATGTATTTAATTTAAAAACATTGGTATATCTGTTGTAGAATAAATAAGTCTAAAAAGGTCAGTGTTTAGTTAAAAACATCTATAAGTAGAGTTCGTGCGTTTTTTTTAAACTGGCAAAACTGGTAATTGAGCTGGAGTCTAATAATGTGTTCTCATTGGTTGATGTATGTGGGCATAAGAGAAGTGCGTGATCAGGGAGGAGCAATTGGGCGAGCAAAGAGTGAGAGAGCGCAGGTGTGGGAGGGGATAAGGAAGTGGGATTGGAGAAATGCGTTGGCTTTGCTGAAAAAGTAATGCCAAAAGTTTCAAGTAACGTTCATACAAATTTGTGGACTAATTCCTGGACTGTCAAATTGACCTTCTGCGGCGGGATGATGTTTGCCTGTTTCGTGAGCAGCGGAAGAATCCGACACGGAGTTTTATGTAACGCTAGCTAATTAAGAAGCATAGTAAGCAACACAGCGCATTCATTAGTCGAGTGAATGGACAATAGGCCACCCATTAGCTAACAAAGCTAACCAAGAGGACACATACAACGTTTTCAACGAGGAAACGCTGAGGAAAACTAGATAGCAATGCGAGCTACCAGGCCGCTCAGGGTTCCTCTGGCCATGTCGGAATATAGGACGCAGGAGGCTCGCCTCTTGTTCCGCGAGGGTTCCGACAGCACCTCGCTCCAATAGACGCTGACTGACGGTAGGCCTACTGATATTGGTTGAAGTTGGAATGTAATTGGGGTAAAACTGTTGTCGTTTCGCAGGAGAGCTATTGAATCGACTCCAAAGTCTGCGTAAAGAGAGTTAATTCGGAATGTAATGTAAGAAATTTGGTTTAAAGTGTACATTGCAATGATTGTTTAATTTACGTTCATTTTATTTTATAGTTTCAAAATAAGAGATTTCCTCTTTAGCCATATTCCCGTGCGGTGCTTGATTGTTTCATTTGGAAGCCTTTTACCATATTTGGGGTTATGTTTTGACATACAAGGGTAGTACGTTCCATCGATCAAATTGGATCACTCTATCTAATTTAACCAACATTCCTGTTGGTTAAATTAAAAGAAGTTAATCTATTAGCTAAAACATGGAAGGAAAGTAAAGATGGCTGACGATGGGTTTCAGGGGTAACTTTATCCTAAAAGAACTCAGGGCCCTGCCCACACAGCTTTTAGAGAGGGTAGGAGCGCTACACAAAGTTTGTCGATCTGGTCAAAAAGAGGTTAAGTGAGGTAGTGACATCTGGACTGACTGTGCATAACATGACTGTTGTGCAGGATACAATCCTCTGTACTGTACAAGTGAATGCAAATGGACATTCTCATGATGTTGCGCTAATGGTAGATACAGGTTCAGCCGTTTCTATTCCATGGAGTGCTTACCAGACCCTCTTTTCTACATGTGACATTGCTGGGCCTACACTGATTCTGTCACATATTCAACAGAGAAAATCCCCGTTAAAGCGTGTATGCATGCTGCAGTAACTCATAATGGGCATTCAACTATAGGCTCCTTCGTAGTGATTAAGTCAGGCACTGCTCTGCTAGGGCTAGATATATGGCTAGATATATTTGTTGCACAGCACGTCTGTATTGAGGGCAGCAAATTTGTTACTGTTCCCAGCCCTAATGATCTCCCTACTGTACAGAGGGCTCCTACAGTACCAAGCACAACACCACAGGCTGCACCACAGATTCAGGTGCAGGAGTTGGGTGTGCGAAATGATGTGTGCGCAAAATTTCAATTTACAATTTAATTTAGCAGATGCTTTTATCCAAAGCGACATACATCTGAGAGCTGATAACAACATAAGCAAGGATCTAGGTAGGAGAGAACAACACGAGTAAATGCCATAAAACTAAGTTTGAGTCCAATAGGACACAGGTGCCAACAGGCAGTGCACAGAGGCAATGCATGTCTGCAGTTGGTACAAAACACCGCTGCTCAACTCATTACTGGGACAAAAGAGGCATGACCATATCACTCCTGTGCTTGCCTCCCTACACTGGCTCCCTGTTAGATTTCGAATTGATTTTAAGATTTATTGCTCACTTTTAAGGCCTTAAACTGTCTTGCTCCTACATACATGTATGATTTATTGACCTAGTTTTTACCCTCTTGACCAGTAAGATCCACATATGGAGCCTGGCTGGTTATTCTCGGGTCACACTTTGTCTTTTGCTGTTGGAGCCCCCACACTATGGAACTCTGTTCCTGTTGAACTAAGACAAACTAAGTCTCTAGCTTCTTTTTATTCTCGTCTTAAAACTTTTGTCTTTGTGAAAGTTTTTGCAAATGTTTATTTTATTTATTTATACCGTTTTTTATTTTTACTGTTATTTGGTCTTATTCTTATTTTTGCCTTGTCTGGTTTTAGTTCTCTGTAAAGCACATTGTAACATTGTTTTAGAAAAGTGCTATATAAATAATAATAATAGTTATTATTATTATTATTATTATTATTATTGAGTGCATTGAAAGTATAGCAGTTTTTTTTCCTTTTTTTTCGGTCATGTCAATTTTATTTGTATAGCCCATTATCACAAATTACAAATTTGCCTCAGTGGGCTTTATAGCAACACAACATCCTGTCCTTAGACCCTCGCATTGGATTAGGAATAAATCCCTAAAAAAACCTTTTGACAGGGAGAAAAAATAGGAAGAAACCTCAGGGAGAGCAACAGAGGAGGGATCGCTCTCCCAAGATGGACAGACATGCAATGGATGTTGTGTGTAAACAATTTACAAAATACAACGTTGAAAGAGGATAATAGAATTATAATGGAATTATAAAATATATGACGAATATGATGAGAATGCTAAGTAGTGTTCAGATTTCACTGGAACAGCCCAGGAGCAGCCAATGGAACAGCCGAGTGATGCGACCACCACCATTACCATGTAGGGGGGAAAAAAAACAAAACACACTAGTTGCACATCTGAGGGAGAGAAGGATATAACATTGAAACAGGATAACAAAATTACACGGATATATAAGATATATTGAAAAAAAATGTGATGAGGGGGATGCCAAGCAGTGTCCAGGTGGTGACTACTGTCACTATGGAGACCTGGGAGGAGGACAGACTGCATATGCACACAAGGGAGACTTACATCACATCGTTCACACACAGAAGAAGAGAAAGGAGAAGACATAATTCAGAGAGAGAGAAAAGACGTGAGAGAAGAGAACAGTTTGAAATAGTCAATAATCTCTATGCTATAATCTCGTCGGCAGAACAATGCTTGGTAAATTCATTGAGACAGGAACTGACCTGCCATGCAGTACAGGTTGCGAAGCACTCAACTTGAAGGCAACTAAATGTAGGCTAAGGCAAAAAGATGAGTTTTAAGTTTGGATTTTAAAGACTCAGCAGACTGTGATTGTCTTGACGGCAGCAGGCAAATAATTCCACAAGAATGGGGTCCGATAGGAAAAAGCTCTGCCACCAGCTGACTTCTTTTTAACTTTGGGTACACACAGGAGCCCTGTATTTTGAGAGCGAACAGCTCAAGATGGAATGTGCGGTTTAAGGAGACCAGACGGGTATGATGGGGCAAGCCCATGTAGGATTTTATAAGTCAGCAGAAGCATCTTGAAGTCTGATGTAACATCGCTAGGAAGTCAATGAAGGGAGGCAAAAATTGGTGTAATATGGTAACATTTTCTAGTTTTAGTTAGGATTCTAGCTGCAGCATTTTGAACCATCTGAAGATTTTAAGTACTAGCATGTGGCAGACCTGAAAACAGAACATTAGAATAATCAAGTCTGGATGAAATAAATGCATGTATTAGAGTCTCTACGTTAGCCATAGACAGGAAAGACTGAAAACTTAGCTAGGTTACGTAAATGGAAAAAAAAGGCATGATTTCTATAATGTGCTTGTCAAAGGAAAGGCTGGGATCAAATGTAACACCAAGATTTCTGGCTACCACGCTTTGTGAAATCACAGAGTTGTCGATTGTTATTGTTACTTGATCAAATTGGCGTCTGTGTCTCGCAGGGCCAATCACCAGCATCTCAGTTTTATCCGAATTCAAAAGCAGGGAATTTAGTGACATCCAGTTTTTCACAGCAGCCAAGCAGGCCTCTAAATTAGTCATTTGAGTATGATCATCAGCCTTTAAGGCATATACAGCTGAGTATCATCGGTATTGCAATGAAAATGTATTCTATGACTGCGTATAATTTGGTCAAGAGGTGGAATATTAAGAGAGAAGAGGGCCAAGAACTGAGCCCTGAGGTATGCCATATTTAATGTCAGAAAATGTTAATGTAATAGTGTTATAGCTGACACAATATTTTCTTCCAGATAAGTAGGACTTAAGCCAAAAGAGAGTTGAGCCAGAGACACAAAAATTACAATTTATTCTGTCTAATAGTATACAGTGATCAAAGACCAAAGGCTGCACTGAGGTCCAGTAGTAGAAGCATAGAAGTGGAATCAGAGTCTATAGCTAGTAGAAGATCATTCACCATTCTGTTCAGAGCAGTTTCAGTGGAGTGACAGGCCCTGAAAGCTGATTGAAAAGGTTCATATACATGGCTTTCTTTTATATGGTTGGTTGGAAAGTTGTTGATATACAAACCTCTCTAGTACTAGATTAGAGACTGGATCAAGGTGCGGTTTTTTTTAAGTCGAGGTTTAACACTAGAACGACCGGGATTTCACTCCTACCTAAAATGACCATGGGCGGTCATGGTTTTTAAAATATATTCGGTCAAGATAAATACTCAATTGAGATATTAATGCATTGCATATGTTAGTATGTCTGTTAGGAAACGACTGAGACCAAAATTAAAATTTTAACAACTATAATACTATTTTTACACAATTTAAAATTCAGAGAGACATGGTCGAACTTGAATAGCTAAATTGAAAAATTGAAAATATTACCTGAAAGTTTTGCAGCTGCATTCTGAACCAACTGTAGACGATTTAAAGTAGCTTGGTTGAGGCCAGAGTAGAGGGAGTTACTGTAATCTAGACAGGAGAAAATGAAAGTGTGAATTCATATTTGGATATCCTTAACAGACAAAATATTTCTGATTTTTGCAATATTTCTTAGCTGAAGTAAACAATATTGGACAAGCTTAGTAACATGATGATCTAAATCCATCCTGGTCAACGTTGATAGGAATAGTTTTAGCGGAAGGTTTGATGTTTGAATGAAGTGGACCAATAAACTGATCAACTGTAGTTGCAAAGTTCTGAGGACCAATTTAGAGAACTTCAGTTTTGTCAGGGTTTAGATGGAGGAAATTAAGGGACATCTAGTCTTTGGTGGCAGCTAAGCAATCACAGAGGGAGGACAGTTGATTCAGGTTATTGGATTTGGCAGAGAAATAGACCAGAGTATCATCGGCGTAACAGTGGTATGACATGTCTTGAAAGTGACTAAATAAATTACCCAAAGGAAGCATGTATAAAGAGAAGAGGACTGGCCCAAGGACATACTCTTGAGGGAAACCACACAATAGGGGACGTGACGAGGATAAAATATTGTTAATACAAACATTAAAAGATCTATTAGTCAGATAAAAGTGAAACCAATTTAACACTGTACCAGAAATGCCAACCCAGTTCTCCAACCATTCAAGTAAGATGATTGATGGTATCAAAGGCAGCAGTTAAATTTAGGAGAATAAGAATATTCAATTTCATTAGCATGCATAAGAATGTCATTGAACACTCTTAGTAATGCAGTCTCAGTACTATGCTTGTGACAAAACCCGGAATGAAATTTATCGAAAATGTTTTGATCCTCGATCAGCTGCAGGATTTGGTCCGCAACAATTCTTTTCAAGGATTCTTTTTCAAGGAAAGAAAGTTTGGAAATTAGTCTATAATTCTCTACCCTTGCCGGACCAGAGAGCGTTTTTTGAGGAGGGGCTGAATGCAGGCAATTTTAAAGTAGTCAGGTAAAGACTTGGATGTGAGTGAACAGTTGATGATAGAGAGCAGGCTGGGACCTAAGCCAGGGAGGATGGATTTTAAAAATAATTTTGTCAGAACTATATCACAGGGACTGGAGGAGGGATGCATAATGTCTACAGCATTAACAAGGAACTGTAGAGAAACGGGAGCAAATTCTGACATTAAATTCGGGACTGCTGAAAGGGGCAGGTAAAATTGGACCTTAGACCATCGATCTTGTCAGCAAAGACAGACAAGACATTTTCACAGTCATTAGCAGAACAGGTGGAAATGGTAGGAAGAGAGGGATTCACAAGCTGATTGATGGTACTAAACAGAAACCTAGGGTTATGTTTATTACTCTCAAGTCAGAGAAGTAAGCGGCTCTCAAATCTTAATAGTTTGATTCAGTTTAGATAATTCCTTCATATGGAGTTGATGAACTTCAAGAGTAGATTTTTTCCATCTACGTTCGACCTTCCTATGGTCCCTTCTTTTTTGACAGATGTTTTCATTGATCCAAGGGGTTGTATTGATAACTGGGACAGCCCTGGAAGTATATGGAGCTGAAAAATCAAGGGCAGATGTACAAAAATCATTAGACCAACTAACTTGGTCATTAATGTTGGCGAAGTGAGGAGGGCAGCTGGCCAGATTGAAAAAATACCTAGAAAACATGGCTGCTGACTGCTTATTAAAGATGCAAGAGTTAATTATATGTTTCTGGGGTAGTGTAGTAGGTGGTAAAGAAGCATCAAAGGTAATACATTTATGGTCGGAGACAAAATCAATCTTATTCAGGGAATTAAGAGATGTTCAAGGTGAAAACTAAATCAAGGTTTTGTCTACTGTTATGTGTTGGGCCAGTGACATGCTGCACAACGTTAAAAGATTTAGAAATGTTTAAAAATGAGTTAAAAGGATTATCAGTATGGATGTTAAAAGCGCCAACTATAATTTCCCTATCATATCTAAGAATAAGAGAGGACAATACCTCAGAGAATTCATTAAGAAAACCTGTAGATGAATTGGGGTGTCGATAAATGATTATACAGCAAATTGGGTTGTCACACACAATTTTAAAAGTTAAGATTTCATAACTATAAAAAGAATCAAAAGTAAAAGGAACAGAAGTGGAATGGCTCTTAAAAGCAGCTACTATACCCCAACCACAACCTGTTAACCTGGGTGCATTCAGAAAATTATAGCTGGGTGGGCAGAGCTCTACTAGAGGGGAGCACTCTCCAGGTTTAAGCCTGGTCTCAGTAAGAAATAGAAAGTCAAGGTTGAGGGAAGTAATTAAATCTTTGAGAATAAAAGACTTATTTGACATGGACTGGGTATTTAAAACACCAAAAACAATTGGAATAAGGGGATTAGTTGGAGTGGAATCACTACAGCAGACTGTAATCAAATTATCTGTCTTGACAGTTGAAGACACATAATGCAAAGGGTAGTGGGTTATTAAATCTTGGCCTAATCCTAACAGGAATATTGTAAGAGCCAAGGGATGAGAGAGAACTCCCCTTTAGAAGAGCTGGTTTACACAGGGCAACAGGTGACAACGAACTGGAGACATCATGTTTCATGTAACAAAGGTATTGTTATGGCAACGGCCGGAGCGGAACCAAAAGAGGCAGTTCAGAGGCAGCGGAATCTTTAGCCACTGGGAGGGCAGATTTATTAACAAAATTAAACAAGGAAAAACACAAGAATAAAGTGTATTGCGTATGGTACTTTGTTTGTCTTGTTTGTGGGGTGTGTGTCAAAACTGTGTGATGACTAGTGGGTTGTGTGTCTAGGCTATGTGTAAGTATTTACCCTTTGTGTGGTGCGGTATGTAAATGGCGTGTCCAAGGCGTGAAATGTGCATGCAGGCAAAGGAGTCCGTGGTCTGTGATCCAAGAGAGGAGAGTGAGTCCTTTAGAGGTCCAAAAGCCGTGAGTTCCAAGTGAGCGGTTAGGGTCCGTGGGAGAGGTCAGAGCTCGAGGGGTTCTTGAGGAGACAGGGAAAACAGGATTAAACAGGGCACCAGAAGACACGAAGGAAAACTTGGGTTGACAATTAGACTAGAAGGCACGAGTAAACTAGGTAGGCTAGACAACGTGACCGACTGTCGCTTAGGCACATTCTGGCCATGACACAATGGGTTGGTTGGGGTCTTGTAGATTGGTGATGAGCTGATCACCAGGTAGGCCAGGTAGGCCAGACTTGTCTACTGTGGTGGGCCAGTTCTCAAGCTCCTTGATGGTTGCTTGGATTGCTACTGTATCTCTAAGGCTATGGTCAAAGATCTTGCCTAGACTCTTGACTGGTTTCTCGGTAATGGATAGGATTGCAATGCTGTCCAGAAAGAAACGAAACTGGTCCACCACTCTTCCCCTTTTCCAACACCATGGCTCTGGATTTGGCTGGTTTAAAACTCATCCTTAACCAAGAGATGAGCTTCTCCAGGCCCTGGAGGATCCACCTACCACCAGGTACTGATGATGTAGTGACAATGAGCTCGTCCATAAAGGCTCTGATGGGGGGCTGCCAAATGCCAGACTTGTACAGAGGGCCTCTGCACTCAGTTTCAGCTGCCTTGACCACCATATTCATGGCAAGGTTTAAGAGTGTAACTGAGATGGTACACCCATTTATGATCCCCTTCTCAAGCCAGTGCTAGTCAGGTGTT
The DNA here is from genome assembly GCF_029633865.1 of Lampris incognitus. Lineage (NCBI taxonomy): Eukaryota > Metazoa > Chordata > Actinopteri > Lampriformes > Lampridae > Lampris > Lampris incognitus. Next base: position 30,105,984 of record NC_079212.1, read on the forward strand.
GTGTTCCCAGAAGTGACTGAACTTGAAGTTCCCGGGGGTCCGTGGTGGTGTAGTGGTCTAAGCATCAGCTTTGTGTTGATGCAGTTGCCCACTGGGGAACAGGATTCGCACCTCGGTCTCATCAGACCTGACTATGGCTGGATTCGATAAAGCAGCAACAATTGGCAACATTGTCTTCGGGAGGGGGCGGAGTCGGCTTGTGTTTGTCGCATGAATGCGTCTCTGTGTGTGTCGTAAAAAGCAGTGGTTCAGCCTGGATTCGCCTTGTCACGGAAGTGGCGAGGCGTCTCCCTCGAGACTGCCGGCCGTAGAGATGCAGTTGGCGAACGCATACAGTATGAGGGTGGGTGTTTGAACTAGAAGAGGGATCAATTGGCCACTAAATTGGGAGAAAAAAGGGAAAAATCAGAAATAAATTTAGGAAAAAAGAAAAGAGCTTGAAGTTCCCATAGTAGTTCAGGATGAGGTCCTTGATTTTAGTGGGTACATTGCGTCAGTCCAGAGTAGTCTTGATCAGCTTGTGGGGTATTGAGCCATATACATGAGCAAGGTCGAGCCAAAGCGCAACTAGGTCACCCTTCCCTTCGTGAGCCTCCCTGATCAACTGGGTGATAACTCTGGTGTGTTCTAGGCATCCTGGAACTCCAGTAATGCTGCCTTTCTGTACTGAAGTACCAACGTAGGCATTCTTACAGAGGAAGTCTTATCCTTCCCGATAGGACACTGAAGATCTTCCCCTCTACACTGAGGAGTGAGATGGATCTGAACTGCTCCAGCTTGTTTGGCTTCTTTTCCTTCGATATCCAGACTCCCTCTGCCTGCCTCTACTGATCCACTACAGTTCCCCTGCGCCAAATTATCCGCATAATATTCCAAATGCTTGTACACCTTATAGGTTACTCCACTGGGTCCCGGAGCAGACCTGGCTCTGGCTGCAGTAACCACCTTCTGGACTTCCTTCCAGGTGGGCTCTCTGGTATTGAATGCCACCGTGGGCACCGGTAATGTCCAAAAGAGCTCTGTGGGGCCGTAGCTCTTGCTCTCTATCAGGGTCACTGAGTGTTTTGCAGGAAGTGGTCTACCTGATCTTTAGAGCAGGCAAGACGACCACTGCACTTCTGCCCTAACAGCTGTCTTGTGAATCCAAATGGATCAGCTATAAACATAGTACACTTCCTGGGTCTCTCTCTCCTCCATCTCCTGTGCCATTCTGCTCTGTGCAAGGTTATGAGCTTCTTCCTGATGATGTAGCGGAGCTCAGCCAGTGGTGGTTTCTCCTCCTCGGTTTCTCCTTGGTTTCTTGGTTTCTCCTTGGTTTCTCCTTCAGCTGCCTTGCCCAGAGTCCAAAGCTGGTGCTGCAGTCTATAGATCTTGTCTGCTCTTTGGTTCATGGTGTAGTTGGGTCCGGTGGTCTTGCCTTCTTCAACACCAAACCTCTCTGCTGCAAAACTTATAATGATGGTTGTCATCATCAGAAGTCGTCTGTCTGTGTCTCCCTTTACTGTTGACATGATGAGTCTGGCTGTGTCCTTGTCAAATTGGCACCACTCTGTGCTGGCTAGCTAGACGCCACTTGATTAGACTTCTGGGAGCCAGAGAGCTTAGCACATGGAGGTTCTGAGCTCTGTGGGGTGTCTCCGGGCCGGGCTCCTCCTGTGTTTCACCAGGAGTGGATCCTGCGTGCTGCTCCCCTCCACGCCAAGCATTTCATTCGGGCCTAATGGATTTTAAGGCCCTGCTTGTTCTTGCAGACCTTGCCACAAATGCATCTTCGAGTTGTCGTCGCGGAAAGTCCTAAAAGCATAAATTTAAACCAGGCAGTGTAAACCTCACAAGAGTACGCAACACTGATGTTGGAGCCCTTTTCTGATTTCCCAAGGAAAATACTGTTGAATTTCCAGCACTGAAAGGTGTTCTTGTTCGACGGCATGGCCACCTGCCTTGACATGGTTGACTGGTTGTAGGCATGGCAGACTCGGGTTGCCTAGAGCAATGATCATTGATTTGATTGGCAGATGAGTGGCAGTGCATATTCAAACAAGAGAACCAATAAAAAAACAACACTCGAAATTTGAGCGCATACTGCCCAATGAATGGAGCCTGTCTAGATGTAGAGACAGCTCCTTGTAAGTCATCCTACCCTTGATGGTGTTGCACTCACATATTTGTCCCGATGACTTTACTGACCCACGTGGTCTAGAAATATGCCCAAAGAAGGCATTCCTTCACAGCAAAAAGATGCAAAGCAACATAATGAATGTTATATTCTTCATATAAGCTTCCCCGCCCCCTTTTTCTCCCCAATTGTACCTGGCCAATTACCCCACTCTTCTGAGCCATCCTGGTAGCTGCTCCACCCCCTCTGCCGATCTGGGGAGGGCTGCAGACTACCACGTGTCTTTCGTCCGATACACGTGGAGTTGCCAGCCGCTTATTTTCACCTGACAGTGAGGCGTGTCACCAGGGGAACGTAATGTGGGGGAGGATCACGCTATTTCCCCCCCAGTTCCCCCTCCCCCCTGAACAGGCACCCCAACCAACCAGAGGAGGTGCTAGTGCAGCAACCAGGACACATACCCACCTCCAGCTTCCCACCCGCAGACACGGCCAATTGTGTCTGTAGGGATGCCCAACCAAGCCGGAGGTAACACAGGGATTCGAACCGGAGTTCCCCGTGTTGGAAGGCAACGGAATAGACCGCTATGGTACCCGGACGCCCACTCATATAAGCATTTTATTGAAAAGAATATATTTAGATGCAACCCCTTTGTAATCATCAACATTTTGATTAGTAACAGTAATTTAAGTACACATTTTTTCACAGTAACTGATTAAAATTACATTTATTTTAAAATGTAATTATGTAATGACATGACATATAACTAGTTACTCCCCAACACTAACTAGTTACTCCCCAACACTGTTACATACACAAAACCATTGGTGAAATTTCCCTTTAAGAGTAAAGCCATGATTGTGCTGTCAGTCATCTCTAGTTTCTTTGCAACTTTGTATCAAACAGGCATTTAACCCATCTGTTGCCCTTCTTGTAATCAAGAATTTTTGAAGTGTTATTTCTGGTGCCTGGGGGATAAGTAAATCCCCCCCTCGGTAGCTTTAGGCATCAACGGCCAGACATGGTTCTTGGCACGTTATTTCACAGGCAGTGTGCCAAAGTGCCAAGCGACAAACCACAGCCCCAGGGTTTCTGCCAGAACTCACAAGCTCAGCACTGTTTTCCAACCATGGTGTATTTGTCTGCACAACACCACTTTGGAGGTTCGCCTACAGGCACTCTGAATCTTCACAGGAAGTAACACGGAGATGTGAGAAATGGGATTGCGCAGGTCTCGGAAAACAAAGATGTTCATCCCCGGGAGTCTGAGATTAATCATTTGATGTCTCCCTGTTGACATGTCGGCCCTTGTTCTCATTAACCCTATTGAAATTCTGATCACTTACATTTTGTGTGGATCTAAAACTAGTGATAGACACACTGTAGCTCAATAAAAAAAAAAAACAACAAAAAAAAACAACAACAAAAAAACCTCCACAAACACCCACATACCCAAAACACATTTTGTTTTGCTGGTTTAAAACTGCGCTTAGCACATAGCACTTATAGACTTATTTTTTACGAAAACTTGCGATTATTAACAAATAACCAAACAACTATAGTAGCTGCACCTCAAAAAAAGAAAAAAAAATCTTAAGCTTTTGGCATTTGGTGTTCTCATTTGAAAATGACAGATGAATTTAAATGTCCAACCACTGCTAAATTTGTAATTACACTTAAAAAAATAGGGATGGCAGGAAGCACTGTGGTTCACAATCTGCGGGGGGCCAGAAGAGATAAAACCTCAAGTTTTGCTTATAGGCTCTTGTGAGCTGTTATGATGTTCACACTGAAACATTGCAGGCCAACCAGCCTGTCTTTACCCAGCTAATTTCCAACCTCCAAAGGGTTATGTAAGACTGATTTCAAAGGAAAAACTGACATCTCACTAGCATTACAAAGGTAACCCCCCCCCCCCCCCAGGGGCAGTTCATTGGGTTGAGAAGATATTGCCAAAAGAAAAATGTCATATCTAACATTTCGCTACAATTTTCAGCCTCTGCTTTTGGATGTTCTTCATGAGGGAACAGAGCAGACATGGTAATGAGGGCATTAATAAAGGATGCAGATTCATTTTTAATGATTCGCTGGCCCCTTTAGTTTGAGAGTGATTAGCGTCTCGATGGTTGGTGATTTCTGTTAAGTGTCCATGTTCCACTCAGAGGAACTTGGGCTAATGTGCTGGTTTTGTTTGCACAAACAAAGGACCAGGTAAATCTAAACATAGGGTTACCTGAATATGTAAATGTGCTGTAGGATTTGTGTACAACAGGATCCCCAAGGGGTGTGTGTGTGTGTGTGTGTGTGTGTGTGTGTGTGTGTGTGTGTGTGTGTGTGTGTGTGTGTGTGTGTGTGTGTGTGTGTGTGTGTGTGTGTGTGTGTGTGTGAGAGACAGATGGAGAAGGAAGAGATACTAACACTTTTATCAGTTGTACATCTCATCTCTCAATTTCCCAGCACAGGGAAACCAGATTAGCAGGGTAAAACAAAGTGAGGGGCACAGAGAGGGAGAGAGAGACAGCGGATGATGCGAATGAAAGAGAGAGAGAGTGTCACAGCAACCGAGAACTGCCGCAGCAGTAATATTAGAGCTGTCTGTTGGAGTGTACACACACGTACATACACTTGTCTCTATTCTCTCTCTCTCTCTCTCTCTCTCCCTCTCCCTCTCTCCCCCCTCATGCTATGTAAGCTGTGCTCTAGCTCTGAAGCAGCGCCTCACTGGAGCTCTAATGACTGGGTTGAGAGCAAAGACAACAAAGATCTCATACCATTTGAGGAGGAGCTGCAACTCCGACACCATCCCAAGGACCGTGACACAGGGCTGATCTGCAACCAGTGATGAGGGATCTGTGAGGAACGCAAATGAAAGCTGGTGAAAACTGCCGGGGAGAAGAAAAAAAATCAAAACGTGAGTTAGCTTCAAACGCAAATTAGCTGTCAGTGTGTTAAAAGAAGACGACCTCGAGCGTAACCAACCACCTTTGTCACGCTCGGCAACGGCTGACCTCCTCGGTGCACTTTCACTGGGTACGAGTCGGAGAACCTTCTCCCACTGACCTCAGGAGGAGCTCAGCCATGGAGGAAATGCTCACCTGCAGAAGGAGCCCGTTCTCTCAAGTGTTCGGACGCCAGGGACGGCTCATGCAAGCCAGTGAGTGTCCATATTGTCCTGCAGTAATTTAACATATGAAAGAGCGTTTTTTTAAAATTCCTCTTTAATTATTTTAGTGCCAGTTTAGTTTTAGTTTACGGATTGTGATTGCTGCTACTGGGGATGTATCAGAGATGCGGACATAGTGTGTAACAGAGTGGTACTGCTGGAGATGATCAGTCCACAATTCCATTATTACTGTATAGAATGACACAAAATTGATAAAGAGCCCAACATCTTGTTCAGAGGATCAGATTTGTTTTAAGGAGAAAATGGCAGAGAATGCATCCGACTCTGTCCCAGTAACAACAAAAACCAATGAAAAATTACAATATCTAATTTTTTCATATTGTACGATTTATTGTACAATGGCTTGTAAATTTTCTCATGTTACTGTGACCATTTTTAAACCCTGGTAGGTCCTAAATAATGTCTGATTGATACAGCAGTCCTCTTAATCCAAGACAATTTTCTCCCATGAGAGAAAATAATGTAACCTTATTATTAACCTAACTGCAAGTTAATTAATATTTTTCTAAGCGATCACCATTTTAGTATAGTATAGTATAATATAATTATATAATCACAGAAATTTTTATTCATAATTTGTGTCTAATATCAGTTCATGGTTAACACCTTTTCTCAAATTTATCATTCAGATTTGCATTCTTGGTAAAAGATAAAGTTTAAATTTTGCAGTGCAGGGCTTAACTCAGTTGAAAGCTTTTTTTCCCCTGTTTGTCATTCTTATGTCAACTGATCACTATAAACTCAAAATAGGATTATTCCTGCTTAATATATTAGGATAGGGGAATGTTGGTGTTGATGGTTAATTGACAGTACAGTTAAATGTGGGGAAATCGTCTGATGTGAAGATGAGTTTTCTGTGTCTGCATGCATGTATGGTGGTGGTGGGATTTGTACGTGATTTGTGCAGGACAGGTCTATTCAAACTGTACGCCATGGCGGTTTTGAAGCCCCTTGGCTCTTTTTTTTTTTTGGATCAGGATCAAACCCTCCAGAATGGTAAAGTCTTCCTCAAGCATCTTGTCACATAGAGTCACGTAATTTGTACCACAACACGTAGAGCCCATGGGCCATGGTAAACCTGGAGTTCAACATAGCACATTTAGCAGAGTTGTAAAAACCAGGTCCAGAAAGTAAATGTCCAAACCGTGTATTTGCTCCAACCATGTTTCTAACTCAACTGATTTCATTAGCTAGTTTTCCTTACCTAGTTGAGGGATGGTGTTGACTAGAATCTGCTGGTATAGTGCATGAGTGGCGCAAATACATGGTTTGGCCTTTTACTTTCTGGACCTGGTTTTTACACCTCTGACATTTAGTGAATTTTCACAGATTTGCAGTACATTTGGCTGGTTGCATGGCTGTGAAGCAGCCTCATTGACCATGGTGCATAAAATGAGGATTTTTTACCACTCTTTTTTTGCCCACACAAGACAGAGCCGTGGGTCTTTTATTTCTACTTCAGCACGCTGTTATGAACGGTGCTTGATAGTGCTCCCACACTGAATTTCTATCATTCATCAATGCAGTTTATTTAATGATGGTTTGCCTTGAGGCTTAACATGGGAAGCTCTTTTTAAATTTAAAACCAGTGGCTGTTCCCTGCCCTAATGAGATACAGGAAACACGGCATTGTTCTTTTTCTTTTTACATTAACTCAATTGATATTAGGGGTTGAAATTGCCTCAGAAAAACTCTGGGACAGTTTAACCACCATTTTGCATGGTTTCCTTCAATTTGTTCAGTTCAGTGGCTAATGGATACCATTGAAATGTGATTCTTTAGGTGTAATGAGAATGCTTCGGATCGCACTGGTTTCCTAAGTGAAGTAGATTCTCAGTCCATATCAGATTCGGGTCGATAGTGTTCATCTGTTGTCTGCAGATCACTTGTTTCCTTGGTCTGTTTATTTGAACTCCTTTGGTTCTCCTTGCCCACTACGTCCTGTTGTCAATTCTGCCTTGGTGTTTGCATGCTTTGTTTTTGTGTGAGAGTTTTATTATACTGGCTGTAAATTAATTTCCTTGTAAGGGACAATAAAGACACTTTGACTTTGACTTTGATTCAAGATGAGTAACACTGAAGGAAAATCCCATTTCTGCCAGCAGTGTAAGACAGGATATGACTGGTTAGATTGTTGAATAGAATAGAATAGAATACACTTTATTTGTCATTTGTACATACATACAATGATATTCACTCTCTGCATTTAACCCATCCTAGCTGTGTAGCTAGGAGCAGCAGACAGCACCCGGGCATGGTCAGCCTACTGGAGGGGATGAGCCGTTTTGTAATTTTTCACAAAAAGTGGACCTTATTATTCCGAGCATGGGATGCCTCATGCAAACCAGCCTTTGACTAACTATGGCTATGAATACACTATACTTTTTAAATTAGTGAAAGGATCACCAAATAATGGATATTTCAGGCTTAAAAATATCATACGGTAGTGAGTATGAGCCCCCCCCAGTATCTGCTGGATGGTTTCATTAATATACTTTAGTTAAACTTTGTGGACCTAGAGGCGTCCGGGTAGCGTAGCAGTCAATTCGGTTGCCTACCAACATGGGTATCGCTGGTTCGAATCCCCGTGTTACCTCCGGCTTGGTCGGGCATCCCTGCAGACACAATTGGCCATGTCTGCGGGTGGGAAGCTGGATGTGGGTATGTGTCCTGGTTGCTGCACTAGCGGCTCCTTTGGTCAGTCAGGGTGCCTGTTCGGGGGGGAGGGGGAACTGGGGGGAATAGGGTGATCCTTCCACGTGCTACGTCCCCCTGGCAAAACTCCTCACTATCAGGTGAAAAGAAGTGGCTGGCGACTCCACATGTATTCAAGGAGGTATTTGGTAGTCTGCAGCCCTCCCCAGATCGGCAGAGGGGGTGGAGTAGAGACCGGGACAGCTCGGAAGAGTGGGGTAATTGGCCCGGTACAATTGGGGAGAAAAAGGGGGAAAAATCCCCCCAAAAAAACTGCTGTGGACCTTTTGGGGATTTGGGTATACAACCCCCCACCCCTCCAAGCACCCACAGAATATATTTGGAAGCACTCCAAACACTTTTAAACTTTTCTTCGCAGAATTTGTAGGCTCACTTAGACTTTCATATCCAAAATCTGCTTCGACATTCAGTGTTTCACACTCTTGCTGTACAAATATTCCTCCTCAGTCTCTCTGTGAGACTCGGGTTTATTAATTTGTTCTTCCTCTGCTTGCTTGACCTCAATTCAAATTGAACTTGGAGCCAGGGAGTAAAACTGTTGGGGTTTATTTATGGTGACTACCCTTGCTCCCGGCTTATCAATCAAAGCACATAGGTGAGAGTGCTGGTTGCAGTAAACCTAAATGCCACTCTCTTGCAGAGGGAATGACACTATCATTCCACATGTTGCCGTGAATTACAGTCGGTCTTGCTTGCGCTCCCCCGCGTTATCTATGCTCTTTGAAGCTCATGCTTCATGTCTGCAAGTTCGGATGTGCGAGAGAGAGTGCCAGAGAGAAAGGGGGGGGGGGGGTCGTGGGGTGGAGGAGAAGGGGGGCCAGGAAAGTGAGCGAACTGAAAATCATGTGAATAAAAGATGGGTGTTTTTTTTTCTAACTTCTATTTTTAACCTCACGCTGTTACATGGTAGCTTGAAGGACTAATCCACAGTAGCACTTGCTCACAATATGTGAACAGTAATTATAGGGGATTTCTTGTTATCTTCAGCTGTCACCCATCACTGGATCAAAAGTCCCCGTGCTGTATACTATGCTAGGGCCTGTAGGTGTTGGAAGCAAGAAAATCCATTATGTCAGCGTTGTGCATGTCCAAAGGCTTGAATATTAACAGCCTTCTGGTGGTATTCAAACCTAATCACTTGACGACTTTTTTTTTTTTCCTGAATCATATTCACGTGGCACTGCCAGGTGCATAATCCTTTAACAGTTGTCATTCCCTGCTGGTGATGTGCTTTTTGTGTTGTGTGCAGCGTTTGGATGAGTCCTCAGCAGTCTTTTGACTGTCAGTTTTTTGTGGGAGTGTGCCAGCTCAGTTGCCTATAGTTTGGAAACAATTATGAGTTCATGGAAACCTCAAAATTGAACCTTGTCACAAAGCAATGTTGGCAGCAAACCTTCTGAGTTTTGTCCCTCCGAGTAGGACCTTTACATCGCTTAGTCACCTTGGTTTGTTTTCGTGGATTTCTTTCTGTCTATGCCTTTCTGAACAATTGATGTACTTCTATCATGCTCCTATGACTCAAAGACAGTTTCCAGGAACAGGAACTATCCGCACAATTTAGATCCTGTGTCTAATGATGAGATGGACTTTGAGAAGAAAACCCAGTGGTTATCAAACCAGAACAGCTGGCTTTCTGTTCTGCCAGCTCATTAATTACATTCCCCTGTTGTGTCGAGTCTAAAATCTCACTAGTGGTGTCAAACTTGTGAACACATTCTATATAGTTGAAATACTCATTTTGTACTGTATATTACTGCACTATTTCATCTACGTACGTACAATACACTTGGTGCGTGCACATTGAAGCGAAAGGGAAGAATTTTGTCACTTTTGAATTAGAGGAACTTTGTCACTTTTGCTGTGTCTGTTTTCTGGGCTGTTCCGGTGGCGTCTGGACACTGCTTGGCCTCCTCCTCATCATATTGTTCACATATTTTGTAAGTCCATTATAATTGTGTTATCCTCCTTCAGTGTTGTATTCTGTAAATTGTGTAAACACAACATCCGTTGCACGTTGTCCATCTTGGGAGAGAGATCCCTCCTCTGTTGCTATCCCTGAGGTTTCTTCCTATTTTTTCTCCCTGTTAAAGGGTTTTTTAGGGAGTTGCACCTTATCCGATGCGAGGGTCTAAGGAAGGGTGTTGTGTTGCTGTAAAGCCCTCTGAGGCAAATTTGTAGTTTGTGATATTGGGATATACAAATAAAATCTACTTGATTTGTTTTGATTTTGCCGTAGCTCTTTAGTTATGCGACAAAGGTGCAAACAATTATGGGGCGATTTGATCGTTTTGTGACCATAAACTTTTGTACTTAGTATTTTCATCTGTTTAGTGTGCATACACATGCCCTTCACACACTAAATTGCATAATAACATTGTGCATCCTAAAATGTGCATAGTCTACTGTTAGTGCACAGTATGAACACTTGGGACACGGCTACAGACTAGGGCTGCATCTGAAATCATATACTAGCACAATATTTAGTACTCCAAAACAGTATGTGAGTGTTTTTAGTCTGTCTGAAACCATAGTATGTATCAAATAGTACGCAAAAAATACCAGGATGTCATATGACATGCAGAGAAATTTTGGAGTATGCAAACATTGGACGCTACACTGGCATGAGTATCCCACAATGCATTGCAACACTTCACAACAATGACCAACAATGGCAAAGGCTGTTACACAAGCCAACTGGCAGAACGGCTGAATGGTTATTTATTTATTTATTTTTTTTTAAGGGGGAACCTTCCCAGTTGCTGCTCCACCCCCTCTGCCGATCCAGCGAGGGCTGCAGACTACCACATGCCTCCTCTGATACAGTTGTCGGCCGCACCTGACAGTGAGGAGTTTTGCCAGGGAGATGTAGTGCGTGGGTGGATCACGCTACCCGCCCCCCCCCCCCAGTTCCCCCTTCCTCTGAACAGGCGCCCCGACTGACCAGAGGAGGCGCTAGTGCAGCGACCAGGACACACACCCACATCCAGCTTCCCACCCGCAGACACGGCCGATTGTGTCTGTAGGGACGCCCGGCCAAGCCGGAGGTAACACGGGGGTTTTAAAAGCATTACGTTTCACTATGCTAAGCAGGAAGTGGCTAAAACCTTGTTCATTTTTACATTTAAAAAAAAAATGCTGTGGGTCACCTCACCAGTAGACATTTGTTATTAACCCGCAAAGAGCTGAAAGGAAGTGTTGTGACTCTATGATGTTGTATGTCCAAACAGCCCTTGTAGTTTTTACATGCATTCTAATAGTACGCTGGAAGATGTGGAAAGTAGTATATGATTTTTGATTTAACCTAGATGACTGGAATACCTGATACAACAGGTGAATGTAATTAACTACCATAAGTATAGAAAGCCAGCAGCACTGGTGGTCCCTGAGGACTGGTGTTATGGCGATTTGCCCTATGTTGTCGAAACGTCTTGCTGTAGCAAAAATTTATAGTAACCATAACCCAAACCCTAACCGTGACCCGCTCATATGTGATAACACTTGGTAGGACCACTTGATGAAATGTTAGAACACCAGGTGAGAACCACTGCTGTGAGGGAAGTATAGGCTGCATCATTTTAGTCCATGGGCCAGACGATATTTCGGTACACTCAAGGTGGCAAAACTTAGTTATAATTTTTGAAAGGATCCATGTCTGTAGATGATATTTTGGTATGATAACCATTCCTGAATGGCAGCTGTATCACAGTTATCAGCTCATGAAGTTAACCACCCGCTAAACTAAATTGCATTTTAGACGCTGGTGCATATCCTGGTTTAGCCTCATGGTCAGGACATTTTTCAATGTTCTATAATATTGTCTTTGGTATCATTTTAAAGGGGACCTTCTTAGCTTTCATTCAAGTCCTGTTGTGGATATTTCTCACAAATATAGAGGTCACTTGAGCTCTTCAACCCGTCAATAACACACATCTTTCTGCAATTTTCGCCTAAACTTTATACTTTCTTTTAGCCCTGTGGCATCTAGGAATATCAGGGACACAAAACACAAAAACTGGAATACTCACAGGACTGTAAAGATTCAGGAAATGTATAATATACCCATACTATTTCATTGTGTGAGGTGATTGTGAGCCTTAAATGAGAACTAGACCAAAGCCAGTTAGGTCACAAACTGGTCTCTATACATTTGTTTAAATACACAATCAAAATACATGATAAAAAGGAATACCATAGTGAGGTAATGAACTACTTTAATATTTTAAACAACATTGACATTTACATATACTTACTCAATGATACATGTAATCCCATATCATTAGTGGGTATATGTAATGGTAATGGGTAGGGTAATGGGTATATGTGAATATGGTTACATTATTGTTATCAAGCTCTGGGTAACCAAGTCCAGAATCAACATCCTGTGCATCAATAGACTACTACCACAGTAATACCATCAGAATCATCACACTGTCATTCATCAAACTGCTCGTTTCTCTCATCATCTGACTCCTCAAGTTCAAAGTCCAGTTCTGGACCATCCTGCTGTTTTTGGTTACTGCAGGTCTGTAACCTGCACATGTCTGTGCATGGAAGTCCATTTGACAGGCACATGCAGCTTGGCATTTTGCATGAATGCACACACTTGCATGTTAGCATTTCCAAGACCACATCTGGTGCAGGTGGGGAGCGCATCCAGTAAATGGCCAGCTTGCCTTCATCGTCTGTCCATCCATACTCAGTAGGGCTTGGCACCACAGGGTTAGCCTGCAGACAGCACTTCCATATTGCTGCCTGATAGTTGGCTCGTTGAACATGCATAAAGAGACAGTCTCTACATGGTGGCAGCTGGCTGGACTCAACCTCCCCCCTTTTGGTGCAGAAGAGCTGGTAACGCAGTTTGTTCACCTCAGCAGTGCTGCTATTAGCAACATACATCCGACAGGTGAACTGCTCAATTTTCTGGAACAGCTCATCACTCACATTCCATGTCTGTCCCAGTTGACTAAAAGTCTCTTGGCAGGACGTGTGCTTTCTCAGTATCTTCAGGGCATTCAGCTTCCCTCGACCAGCGAATGCACTGACAGTGTCGCAGCCTGTGAAGGCATGTAAGCCAATTAGGCTGTCACAGATGCTGTCTCCAATTGAACTTGCCAGTTTGGTGATGTCGACAAACCGTGTGCGGTTCTGAGTCCCACACTTCTGGTAGATGGGACAGGTGATGTCCTTCTGGAAGCCAAGACAAAGCACCATGACATCAGTGTCCTCAGCTGTGATGATAACTGACTTTGAGCCCGCATTTGCTGCATGCAATGCATGCAGGAGCAGACGGGTGTCAGCTTCTTCATGTGTGGAGTGCAGTTCTGCTGCTTCCTCACACCCATCTTCTGTCAACTTGTAGCAGGTTTCCTCACAGGTCATGTACAACACCTTGCCATGCAGCATAGCTCTGTATCGTGGGAGTTTCCACTCTTCCACCAGAAACTTGATGAGACTGGTCTTGTTGGAGGAACTGCACAGAAGTTTTCTCCACTGCTGGGCGTGGTGTCCCCCTGCAAGATTCTTGTACTGGAGAGTGATGTCTCCACCCCGGTTCAGTCGTTCAGCATCTTTGATCGAAGTCTGGTGATAGACATCAAAAACAACATCAATCCTCCGACTCTGTGCTCCCTCATGGAGGACCTAGGTCAAGGCTGACTCTGCCACCTGTGCAAAGGTTTTGTTGTTGCCATTCGTTTTTTGGACCAGGCTCATCCCATCAATGATGGAAGTAGATGGGATTGGGATGTCTTCTGCAGGAGATACATTCTTTTCAAGCTCTCTGGCAAGTGCAGCCTTGTTTGTTTTTCGTAAGGACCCATCAGCATTTGCCAGTGCCCATGGTAGTGGGCCCAATGGGTAGGCAAGGACATCCTTCAGATTCACCTTCCTGCTTTCAGCCACCAGGATCATGTGACTGAAAAGGTTTCTATCTGCCTTCAGAACCACATCCTGTGCTTTCTTTCCATGAGCTTGTTTTGTGCTGACATTGGAGAATGTTTTCAGACTTTGCTTGGTCATATTGTCGTGGAATTTCACAGGTGGTGGGTCTGCATCTAACCTTGTTTGCTGGAATGCTTGGTAGGCCTCTTCTCCTTTCTCAAGAGCTCTCAAGAGATCTATGGTCACATCAGGTGGAGCCATGTTGCCAGTGGAGAGGCTAACCAAATCAATCTCATCAGGGGACATAGGATTGAGCCAGTTATTCTCCATAAGGTCCATGAGAGACTGGACATCTGCTTCATCTCTCTTGATCCTTGGACTCTGTAGATCTGGATGAGAGACCATTTGCACCTGCCTTGACCTGTCAGGTCTCTCAGCTGTCTGAGGTACATGCTTCTATACTCAGCTGTGAGATAATATTTGGTCACAGCTCCTGGCTTCAAGCTGAATCCCTTTGTCCCTCCAGCTGTTTGGGTGTCTTTGTTCACCGTTTCTTCTATAGCTTGGTCAACAGGGATTCGGCCAAAGGGATTGGTGGAGCCCAGTTGGACTGAGAAGCCTCCTTCCATGAATTCTGTGTACACATCTGGGTGTGTGATGGGCAGCTCAGACATCTGGGCGTAGTAGTAGGGGAGGTAGCGTGCATAATTCATCCTGTCATAAGCAAAGCACCATGGGATCATTGCTCGAATGCTAGCCAAGTGTAGCATCCAGTCTCCCTCTCTGGATGCTCGGATGAGCCCCAACAAGATTTCAACCATGTCCAAATAGGACATCCAGAAGTTCGAGAGGCTGCCGTTTCCACCTCTAAGGAACTCACGGTAGACTTCAAATAGATCCATGATGCGTGTACAAGAGCTGTTCTCGAGGACCTCCTTCAAAGCATGTTGTGAGACTTCTTTCCCAAGGCTGTCAATGGTCTTCAGTGTCTCATTCAGGTGAACCATGTCATTCCTGTGAGTTTCTTCCAACCAGGACAGGAAACCATTCAAGGTCAGTCGCATGAGAGCCTCATACAGGAGCTTGTGTAGTCGCACTGCCCTGTTGTACTTGCGGCCATCCATAACACCAGCAATTGAGCCTTCTGCAATCATGCCAGACTCAATGCAGAGGTCTTTGAGTCCAGCATCTTGGAAACG
The DNA here is from genome assembly GCF_029633865.1 of Lampris incognitus. Lineage (NCBI taxonomy): Eukaryota > Metazoa > Chordata > Actinopteri > Lampriformes > Lampridae > Lampris > Lampris incognitus. The sequence continues at coordinate 30,121,078 of NC_079212.1, forward strand.
CTTTCCTATTATTGCCAGCAGTGTGCAGATGGTGTGGAATACCCCAAGCCTAACGATGATATCATGGAACTTGTCATGGTGTTTCCATGTGATCTCGACAGCCTTCGCATACAGGGCTTGGTCAAAGACACAGACAATCTTCCTCAGGCCTAAGCACTGCATGATGCTCAGTGACTGGTTAAGCACCTCGTTGACAGTAGACATTTGTGTCGCTGGAGCATTGATGGTAGGCAGATAGCCTATATTGTCGGGGATGACCGTCATCTCTCCTCGAGTCAGGATGTTGAAGCCTGTCCAGCTGCTGACTGACTCTTCTTCTTGTTGTGACATGCGTGCTAGGACCCAAAGAAGGTTTTTCTCTCTGGCAAGCTTAGTATTGGCTGCAGTATCGGCATCTGACTTTTTGCTTTGTGGTGGCCCTACCCGTTGTCCGGCATTGTAAGTTGGTAACATTGGTGGGGGTCCATCAATGCTTCTCTTCTTTGTTTTGGGAACAGTGGGCATGGGTTGGACAGGAAGTGAGTTGACTGGCTTTGCTTGCACAGCAATCCCATTGACTCTATGAGATGTTCCCTCACCACTGACAGTTTCTTCAAGACGGTCGATATTGTCCCAGGCTAAAGTTGTGAATATGCCAGGATGGATGTTAGCTGGAAGGGCAATGCCACTCCCTGATGATGAGAGTTTCTGGAGACACAGGGCAGTGTTGATCTCTTCCATCTGTGAATAGGACACACTGTGACCAAGTCGGTTGAGGATGTTTATCAACTCTACATTTCCTGTCAACGATTTGACACTGAATGGCAGAACAATGTGCTTGGAAGGCTTGGTATTTCCACATATCACTGCATATACTATGTCATGGCAAAATGACTGCAGAAGGCACTGCACTCTCTGGGATGCATGATCAGGATCATTTGAGCCTGTGAGTAGAGAGTACAGGAAGATAATGAGCGACTCTGGAATGGTAGGACATTCTGCTTCTGGTTTGACTTCAGGCGGCCAGGTTTGAGGAACATCTTGACTTTTAATGTCTGCTCTCAATTTGATGGCTGCTTTGGCTATAACATCTTGTGCACTGACACTTTTCAGGGTCTGCAGCTCCCTTTTGAGAGACTGATTTTCTTTGGCAAGTTCCCTCATGGACAAGTTATCGGGATAGAGGAGGAATTTTCCTTTCTCATCAGGGAATATCTGCAAGGCTCCAGCAAACTCACTCTCCAGGTTTCGCCTTATGTGCTTCTTGGTTGATTCCTTGACTTGGGCAATGCCTTGGGAGTTCATTGAAGCTACCAGTCTAGAAGAGAGATCAGTCATTGTCATCACTTGAGGATTGCCAAAAAGCTCCATCCTGATGAAGAGGAACAGCTCATTGTATGCCTTATTCACAGCAGCTTCATACTGGGCTGCAGCATCATCATCTTCATCGCTGGCAACCTCTCCTTTGGAAACCTCTTCTTTGGTGTAAAGTCTATAGCATGACCTGTGGTAGTGCCCTTCAGCTGCTACAAGGTCTCTACTCACAATGGCAAGGATTCTGCTGTCCCTTTTCTTTGTGGCTGCACTCCTGATCTTTGCATCAGCTCGCAGTTCTCGACACTGCACCAGTACTTCTCTCGTATTCTGTCTCTTGGAATATTTGCTGTTTTTCTGACAAAATATGCACTCTGCATCATAAGTCCTAGATGTACTTGAAGCATGTCGAGCTACTCTCTTAGATTGTTTCTCTTCAGCAGAGACACAACTTTTCTTTTCTTTTGCAAGGAGGCCATCAAGAATTTGCTTCATAGTGAAGATACTGCGACACTTTCTGTGGTAGTAGATTGCTGGAATCTGTCCCTCAGGAATGTCTTTTGCCAGTTTCAAAACTGGTGCATGATTTCGTATCTGAGCTGCCCTGAGCAGAGTTCTCCATGAGTCGACACTTTGTAGTGAAACCAGCTTATCTGTATCATCAGAACAGTGGATAATGCACTCCACCCGTGGGCGCTTTGGTATTGGGTAAAAACTTGCTTGTTCACCAGTGGCCATATTCAGTCAGTTTTCACCTGCCACATACAAACAAATACATGTAACTTAGGTGTATGAACACTACTAAAACAAAGTTTACTTTGCTTCACCAGCGTCATATTACCATTATTTATCTTGCATAGCCACAAATAGATACATTACCTAGTTGCTATGCAACAGCTGTATTTTGTCCACATGAGGCCACTAAAATCAACACAAGATGAAAGTTCCTCGTAGCCACTTTAACTAATCATATTAACATATACATTAAAAGAACATGCTAACATTATGGGAAATTAGCTTACAATCTTCTCCAGAGTGAGACAAGAAGATAGATACCAGTTTCCTCTATATGTGTTTAGTAGAAAGCTATCTGGCTGCACGTTAGCCTAGCTTAGCACAATGAATGGAAGTACACAGTACTGGTTATCCTTGGTTGTTGGCCAACTAAGAACTGTCCCAGAGTTTAAGCTAGGCTAATCAGTACCAGGGGTGTTGAAATGCTATATTTGTAAAAATCTGGGCAAATACACAATCGTGAGAGGCACAGAAACAGGTTTCCTGAAAGAAAAATGAAATAGCTGCTCATTTGGAAAGGTTATCATGTATTATTTTACTTCTGTTAGTGTACCAAATAAAATGGCACCAGTGAAGTTGTGTCACCTTGGGTGATATCGATATCTGGTCTGACCCATGGACTAACTGGCTTTGGTCTAGTTAGTTTCTTAGTAATAATGCCCTTCTAATTTAAGGTTCACAATCACCTCACACAATGAAATAGTATGGGTATATTATACATTTCCTGAATCTTTACAGTCCTGTGAGTATTCCAGTTTTTGTGTTTTGTGTCCCTGATATTCCTAGATGCCACAGGGCTAAAAGAAAGTATATAGTTTAGGCGAACATTGCAGAAAGATGTGTGTTATTGACGGGTTGAAGAGCTCAAGTGACCTCTATATTTGTGAGAAATATCCACAACAGGGCTTGAATGAAAGCTAAGAAGGTCCCCTTTAAAATGATACCAAAGACAATATTATAGAACATTGAAAAATGTCCTGACCATGAGGCTAAACCAGGATATGCACCAGCGTCTAAAATGCAATTTACTTTAGGGGGTGGTTAACTTCATGAGCTGATAACTGTGATACAGCTGCCACTCACAAATGGTTATCAAACCAAAATATCATCTACAGACATGGATCCTTTCAAAAATTATAAGTAAGTTTTGCCACCTTGAGTGTACCGAAATAGGAAATTTTGGGCTCTGGCCCATGGACTATTTTGGGATGTCAGTCAAGTAAGACTGTTTATTTCTTATCTGCATCTTTCCTTTTGAATTGTCCCTTAATACCTCAGTAAATTGTTCACAAATCCTCACTTAACACACGTTGGCGGGATTTTAAGTTTGAAAGCGAGTGACCACTGCAGGTGTGAACTGTTTTGGTCATTCTGTGATGTGTTTAATTCCTCCACACGCCACATGGTTACAGCACATTTCAGATTCCCCATACTTCCCTACCCAGTGGGCTTTTTCCTGTGCTAGGAGATTAGTTTCATGCTCCTGGTGTCACTAATCATTTCTAAGTCACGCTGCATAAAGTTTGCTAGGTGAGGCAGTGTGTGTGTGTGTGTGTGTGTGTGTGTGTGTGTGTGTGTTTGTGCGCATGTGTGTCTGCATGCACACGTGTGTGTGTGTATGTGTGTGCATACGCTCACTGGCTCAGCTAAGCAACATACCATATTCATGTATGTGGTGAGTCATCAATTTGAATTTTTTGAAATGTTTTTATTTAATTTCTTGGTAAGGGGAACTGTTAGTGCAGGATTAATGTCATTCATACTCAAACTGCAGTCACTTTTTTTTTAGAGAAAAATATAAATGTCATCAAAGGAAGGTGAAACAAAGTGAGATATGTATTCACATAGTTCACTATGCCCACTACACTGTTGAAGAAGATTGGAATCTTGACCGAAATTAATCAATATTTTCAAAGAACATACAGGAAAACCTCTGCTTTATTAAATAGACAGTGAAGAGTCAAAGGAAAACCGTGGTTGAGAGAGTGGGATGATGTGAAACAAAATCTCAGCGCAACATCACACTTCGGACTACATGAAAAACACACACTAACCACTTGAATGCCATGGATGCCCCAGGGGCCTCTTTAAATGTCAAAGGGAACCCTAGACATGATATCCTGATCTTAGTCTGCATCACTAACAAAAGTTTTGATCACAAACACCAAACCCCGTGATTACGTCATACATGAGAGAGATATATCAAGCACAGCTAGGCATGCTATTGTATTGACCAGTTCGTCTCAGTTGAATGCAGGTCATTGGTCTGCACCAATAAGCTTTCACTGCTTCACAAGTTTGAACCTAGGCTGGTACCATGCACCCCTTTTTCTGTAAGGCGAACCACCTCCCTGGGGGTTGGTTATAAGATTCACATAAGCACTAGAGAACATCCTGCTGTGGTCACGTGGCCACTTGTGCAGAAAATATGCACAGTGCAAATATCCCTAAATATATATATATATTTTTTTTATAGACTGAAATGGGGAAAATCAATACTAAAAAGCCCTTCAGCTGCTTCTGCAGAACTCAGCAAAAGACATCTTGTCAAGTTGTTTGGGGAATTACATTAATAACAGCAACCATCCTTATCAACCACAATTTTTTCCAGGCAAAAACTGCTCTTCTCTCAAGGCAATCACTTGATTTCAGTCAGTCAACCATGGGAAAGTCAGCGTACTGTGAGGAATTTGAAATGCTTCCTCTCCTTATACCTGCTCCTGTAGTTAACCCCGAGATGGCACAGTGCTCAGCTGCCAACTGACTGTGAATGAAGATGAAGCTTGGGTGAGCCAGCGTCCTCTCTTCATGTCCTCATTCTCCTTATCCTCCACCTACTTCGCTCCTTCATGTCCACAGCACCACCACTCTGATATAAACATCATCAACCGATTAGTTTGGCCTGTCAAAATAGGAGTCACTCTGAATACAGATTATGTATTTCCAGTGGCTGCAAGCCTCGGCCTCTGGTGTTCTGATTAGCTGACAGCTAGCGCAAGCGAATTTCTCTGATATGCTTTCAAGGACACTTTGCTCCTGAATGCAGAAGTCAGGATTCATATAGCATAATTTTTGCTTCAAGAAGCAGGGAGAGGGCGGTCCATTCAGCTTTTAAACGCTAATTTTTTCAGTTATTCGATGTATCTGTTTGATCCAATCCAGGGTTGCTGGGGACAGAAGTCCATTACAACAGGCACTGGGTGCAAAGAGGGAATACAAAGGGGGCAGACACAGTCACCCCTATGGGCAATTAAGTCTCCAGTTCACCTCTTTCAATTAAAAAAAAATTGTCCCCCTTTTTCTCCCAATTGCACTTGGCCGATTACTCCATTCTTCCGAGCCGTCCCGGTCGCTGATCCACCCCCTCTGCCAATCCGGGGAGGACTGCAGACTATCATATGCCTCCTCCGATATATGTGGAGTCGCCAGCCATTTCGTTTAACCCGACAATGAGGAGTTTCGCCAGGGAGATGTATCACATGGGAGGATCACACTATTCCCCTCAGTTCCCCCTTCCCCTGAATAGGTGCCCCGACTGACCAGGGGAGGCGCTAGTGCAGCAAACAGGACACATACCCACATCCAGCTTCCCACCCGCAGGCACAGCCAGTTGTGTTTGTAGGGACACCCGCCCAAGCTGGAGGTAACGGGGATTCGAACCAGTGATCGCTGTGTTGGTAGGCAACGGAATAGACCGCCACGCCACCCAGATGCCCACTTCACCTCTATAGTGGTGTCCAAATTGTTTGTACATTATACCTTTTTTAAGTATGTGGTGTACACTGCATACTATTGGGGCATACTCTTCAATACATAGAATGCAGTATGCATTGTGTGCTACATACGTTCCACTTGGCTAACTTACATCCAAAAGGAAGTGCCCCTTCATAACACCAGAGGGCATTCATCACTTCTGAATTGAAAGAACCTGTTTGCTTTTAGCTTGACACGCTTCAATTTTGCCTTAGCTATTTATTCAAGCTAAATAATGTTATGATGATATTATTTAAAACATTTGTTTGCTAACACAGGCTGTTGCATTAGCGTGGGAAAGGGGAGCTAGTGGTGGGTGCACCCCCCCGCCCCAGCAGTGGCAGGTACAAATGCAACAAAATAAAGCATACCTTTATTTTACACAGTGGGCTAGGGCTGTGTGGAATGTACATTTTTAATAATAAAGTAAGTAAACACTCCATTCCAAATCTGCTACACATGCACCTTACAAACAAAACAGTGACGTCATACTGTAGTGACCAGGGGAGGCGGACGCTCTGACTGTCAGCGGTTCTGCGCTGGGGGAGCACAATGGCTGAAATTGTGCTTTAATGATGTGGTGTTCATATTGTGGTTGTTCTTGTGTTGTTGTTTTGGGGGTTCGACTCAGACTAAGCAGTAGACCGTTTACTGACTAACTGACTGTAGGACCGTGACTCGTACTGATGTTGCCCCTTGGGACATTGGGGGGGGGGGCTCGTTTCGTTGTTGTCAGTGTTTTGGTTCGTTCTGGCCGGTGTGAATAAAAGAGCACTCCCGGGGTCGTGCGGTGGATGGGGCACGGGAGTTGCGATTAAAAAGAGATCTCTGCCTCTCGACTCATTCTTCTATGCCAGCTCGCCACAATACTTTTCGTTTTAGTTGGCAGCCCCCTTGCTTAAAACATCTTCCCACGCACCGGGGTTGCTCCTCCAAGTTCAGTGTCTGCCATATTGCTATGAAAATGTTCCCCTGTTGAATCATTTCCATGGAACTGACAAAGGTGCGAAGAACTGTGTGATTTTTTTTTAAAATTTTTTTTTATTTTCCCCCTTTTTCTCCCCAATTGTACTTGGCCAATTACCCCGTTCTTCCAAGCTGTCCTGGTCTCTGCTCCACCCCCTCTGCCATTCCAGGAGGGCTGCAAACTACCACATGCCTCCTCCGATACATGTGGGGTCGCCAGCCACTTATTTTCCCCTGACAGTGCGGAGTTTCACCAGGGGGACGTAGCATGTGGGAGGATCACGCTATTACCCCCAGTTCCCCCTCCCCCCCAAACAGGCGCCCCGACCGATCAGAGGAGGTGCTAGTGCAGCGACCACGACACATACCCACATCCGTCTTCCCACCTGGAGACACGGCCAATTGTGTCTGTAGGGACGCTCGACCAAGTCGGAGGTAACACGGGGATTCGAACTGGTGATCCCCATATTGGTAGGCAACAGAATAGACCACTATGCCACCCAGATGCTCATTGTGGGATGTTTTTGATTGTTGAGTGACTATAAACTCCATACTATTCATGTCTACATAGTATGCATATACATACCTCTCACATACTAAGTTTTCATACTAACATTGCACATACTAACATTTGCATACTATTAGTATTTAGTGCAGTTTGGACACCGCTATGATTTTAGACTGGGATGAAGCCATCACAAGCACAACGGAGACTATGCATACTCTACACAGCAAGTCTCGAATCAAACTCAGAATGCTCTTGGTGTGAGTCAACGGTGCTAACCGCTAAACCATTGTTTGGGTTGTTCATTGTTTACTGAGACAGCCTGAAAGCAACAAACGGCTTGAAAGCAAACAAAAGAGCAAAGGCGACACAGGAGAGAAAGACATGGAAGGAACTGATCCAGGACAAACCTGGCTGCAGCGTGGTTGCATTGCACCGCTCGACTACAACTACTGCTGTGTGCAAATGATCCTCTTTTTTTAAATTCATATTTGTGCACTGATTTTTTTGTTCACCGTTAGACAGCTAGGCATATGTGTGCATAAATTCCTTCTGCAAATCCCTTTGAATGCCCCGTGAACCGTCGCTGCCTCCGGAGCTATTTCAACAAGGGACATTACAACTTCTGATGTAACGTTAGAGCGAGCATATTAAATCGTGCCATATCCTTGGAGAACAACATTGTCTCTGCTGCTTGGATTAATGTAATTCCTGCTAATCATTGAAAATTGAGTGTATTTGCAGCTGAGATTATTTTTAAGCGTCTGCTTCATGCTGTACATCCCACACCAGTATGTACAGATAGCATGCCTTGTCTCCCCGTTTTTTTTTTTTTTTTTTTTTCTCCCCATGCCTATTTTTGGACATCTTGCATTCATCTGTAGCAGCAGGTGAAAGATGCCTGAGGAGCATGTGATTCTGCCGGCTGTCGCGTCATTCCTGGTTTCTAATCCTTTACTTCCCTGCCTCTAAATCCTCTCTTCGGGCATGTGCGCTCGCCCTCATTTAGACAATCCATCTCTTTTGATAGGAGAGAACATTAATGAGCGATAAAAGCTTAGGCTTTAATGCCTAACATACAGCATCATTGGATGAGTGTGGCCGTTCAAAGTAAATCAAGAGTGCCCTTCGTGTGGCATCAAAGGTGGAAAATGTACACTTTTTCCTCTGATCATCTGATTTGGCAGTGCCGGGTCAGCCAGCTAATTCAGTTTCTCTGGAGCTTTAGGGGCTAAGTATCTCAGGTAGAGATACTGTAGACCCATGGTCCTCCAATTGGACGACAGCTTCCCAAACCACTTTGGCCACCCTGCTGCTGAACACATTATCCCATGTAAAAATAAATAAATAAATAAATAAATAGTATAATCGTCACAGGAATTGTAAAAACGACAGTCTAAAGCCCCAGCGAGCAGTTACTCCCCATGGGTGTTTTTCATTACCGTCCCTCTCAAAAGCTTTTGACACATTATTTACCCACAGGATTTCACAGGCAGCCAAGACCAAGTATTTCCAAATCAGATGGCTTTTTGTGTCCAAATAAGATAGCTGCTATCAAACAGCCCTTTGTTGATACTAGCAAGGTTTTGTCAAGGGTGTCCTAACAGCCAAAGTCTGCATGGAGTGCAGTGATTTATGTTCCAACTGTAAGACACCATTATCAGGCCTCACCTTCGCTGAACAAATGTGACGGTGTCGATGCACCCCCCCTTTTACCCCATCAGCCACAAAAGTACATCAGCAAGAATAAAAAGACAACCCCTCAAGTGTTGAATGCTTTTCAAATGCCCAACTAAATATTTTTACAAGTAAATGTTTTATATCCCCAAGCCTCCTTTTACAGTGAAACGGAATAGAAAGAAGCTTGAGGCCCAAGGTAAGACTATATAACAAAAGCTCCGCCATAAATCACTCTAAAACCTGCAGAGTTGCATATAGGCAAACAGTACGTGTTAGCTCCCCTTATACCATAAACAAGACAATGATGAATAAAACCATTTCTAACAGAGCAGATAGCCAGGGATGCTGCTTTTATCAGTCCCTATCACATTTGTTTGTGTGGTACTTGCTTATCATCACGGCTGCTCCCATAGATACCATATGAATGAGACTACGGCTGTGTGGTGGGGGAAGCAGTTGCTGTGATGAATCCCTAACATTAAACAATGATTGATTCATCATTTGCTGAATACTCGATCTAAGGTTGTTTGATGCCTGCATGCATCATTCACAGGGGTATACAGGCATCTAGCCAGGGGAGGTTTATTTTTAATTCAATAGAGGGGTCAGAATTACACCTCCTGTTGTAATTATCTGATGCCCGAGGGACTGATCTCACACTGATGGAGGTGTTAGACTAGCATGGACCACGGTGCTTCCAAAATTAAAAATCTTTAAAAAAAAAAAAGCACACAGAGGTTTAAATGGCTGGAGCTGTGGACTAAGATGAACCCAATACCGGGGTCTTAAGTCTTTTTTTTTAAAGTTTTACAACTGGATACAACTAGATTGTCATTCCACAACTCTCACAAAAGACACATTTGTTGTATTTCGTGCTAAACACAGCATACTATGTTGGACACATCCAGCACATTTGCTTGGCATTTGGCAAACTAAATTGAAACTACTTAATACATTTAAAAGTTGATTATTTAAATATTCATCTTCTTTAATCCATCCATCCATCCATCCATTGCCTTTACCTGCACTATCCAGTTTAAGGTTGTAGGGGGCTGCAGCCTATTCCAGCATGCATTGGGAATAAGGCAGGGGGACAATCCTTTGCAAGGCCCACACAAGCCTACACACGCGTCACTTACACACCATGAACATATGTGGACAACTAGACCCTCTAATTCACCTAACATTAGGTGAATTTTCTTGATGTCCTTTTTTAAATTTTTGGCAAAGGCCACAACCCAGTCCTCCAGGCTGTTTATTTGTCTGGGAGGGATGCAGTGTCTCCATATTCCCTCGACCACCTCACTGTCCCTTTATTACAATATCGGTAAATATTGTTTAACTATAGTAATATAATAAGAAAAAGTACAAGCATACTAGTACAGAATCTGTACTAGTGTACTTGTACTTTTTCTGTTAAGCATATAACCTCTTAGACATCGACTCTGTTTATCTTGATACCTTCTTTGAAAGCTTCTTCAAAATATGGGCCAGTGTAAGAAGACATTTCTTGGGAGTTTTTGGTACTCTGAGAAGATTAAATTCTCAGTGAATCAGGGAGGGTAGACGCTAGTCCACAGAAAGCCATTTTGTGAGATGGAGCTTTTCTGATGAAGTGCTACGTTCTGTTTAGGCTTTTTAAACTAAAGCATGACGGCGAAGATTCATTATGCATGTAATCTCTCTTGTTTATGTTTTGACAACTCACAGCCGCCTCTGAGCCCAGGGGCCAAATCAGCACAGATGACAGAGAAGGGGAAGGTTGTGGGAGAAGTTTGTCTTTTGGCTTTGGGCCAGAAAGCCTTCCAAGCCCTTTCCTCCAGCAGCCAGAGATTAGCTTGTGGGTTAGCATGGGTCAGCTGTTGGCTCAGTTAAGGGAAGCTATTGGCTAGGTTAAGGTTGGCTGTTGGCTAGGTTAAGGGTAGCTATCGGCTAGGTTAAGGTTGGCTATCGGTTAGGTTAAGGTTAGCTATCAGCTAGGACAGGTTAAGGTTAGCTATTGGCTACGTTAAGGTTAGCTATCGGTTAGGTTAGGTTAAGTAAGGTTAGAGTTAGATTGAGGTTATGTTCGGTTAGGTTTAGTTAAGGCCCTCTTGAAGCCTTCTGGCAGAAAGCCCTGAAGGACGAAGGGGAATTGTCTTGTCAAATGCCATTCATGTCCCAGCTGCTTCCGTTGTCAGTGAGGGGACCAATATGTCTAACTGCATTACAGAGGACAATGCTCACTATTCAGAGCATCAATTTAACTCGCCAATGCCTTCATCATGAAAACACTTATTTGAATATTGGATTTGTAGTTAGCGCGGGAGAGAAAGAGGGGGAACTCTGCATGATGGGAGGAGGCAGTTTGCTATTGTTTGAACAGAAGGAGGGAAGTGAGGATATTTAGATGGGTCTCTCTAGTCGGACTCAGTCTTCAGTCATTTTTTTCTCACGTCTTTTGCCACAAAGCTTTTACAGTTGTAAGCTATAGACTGTTCTGTTTGTTAGCTTAGAGTAATACTGTAATGCTATTAGTAAGCACTGCAAAACCATTTCAGATGAAGAACTTTTTCTTCTTTTTTTTTGCCTGTTAAACTCACATAAAGAATGAACAGAAAGCTTTCACAGTGGGTATGAGATGATTTGTGCAATGTTTACAAGTTCAGCTTTGAAGCTTTAGTCCGTGCTACATATCCTGTTTATCTTTGGATCCAAATGTTCAAATTGTGATTATTGTTCATGGGGGAGCATGAACAGCATTTCCTTTTATATAATGATTTTTTTGCAGGGAATGGGATACATTTTCACAAGGCAGAATTAATAAACTGCAGATGTCTGTTTTGACACAAAACACAGGATGACGCAAAAATCTGTGTCCATCTAGCTATGACCTCTGGGTATCTGCTCCACAACCAAACTTTAACAACATTTAATTTAGGTTGTTCAGTGATGCATCTCATACATAGCTTTACACTCCCCCCCCCCCCGCCAGAACACCTAGTATTTGAAGAGAACTTGAGAGATGTTTAAGACCAGAAAGACAGACAGTACTGAGTTGACACAACACTTAAATCCCATCTAGACTTTGGCATCAGAGTCTGTGTCGAAGGCTGTCTCTCTGTGACGTGCCTTGTGTTGACAATGATCACAATCAACCAAAGACTGCAGCTTGACACTACAAAGAATCTTTTTAACGTGAAGAAATTTCATCCAGCCCTCTGCTGATTTTTTCATCAACCAGCCTGCCTTGCAGCCGTGTTGAGCTTTTAAATACACCGGGTGTCTTCCTTTTCCTGTGAATAATGAGGTCGATACGCACAGGACTTCAGAAAATGACCATGTTTTCAACGTCACGTTGATTTAGTGTCATCTTGCAACCACTGCGTCTTTGTTGAAGGGAGGCAAATGCTGTAGTTTATGCTGTGTATTGCAGTATGTTGGATTTTGAAGGAAAAAATTCCTCCGTCTATTCCCCAAATATATTCAGCTATTGTGGTAACGCTGTCAGCCAGGGAGGAAACAACAGCAAAAAAAACAAAAACAAAAAAACAAAAAACAAAAAAAACAATGTATGGAGAATGAGGACGATGTCACAGCAGCTACTGAGAAGCTCAGGAATGAGGATAAAAGGAAGAAGAAGAAGGCTTAGTTCACATGAAGCTCAGCAGAAATAGAAGTGGGGATGGATGAATGGGGATGCAAACTGCTGGAAGGAGAGGAGTGATGCGGTGAGCCGGGAGTCTGCAGATTTTTCTTCGTCGGTGAACACACACACGTGCACTCCACAAACACTCAAATCAGCACATGTTTGTATCTGCAAATGTATACATACACACTCAGGTTTGGGCCTATCTCAGACAGGTACACACATCCACCGGGACATGTGCTTACACACACACATTGATCTCAGGCTCACACTCACATTTTCACACTGGCAACTGTATACCTACACACACACACACACACACACACACACACACACACACACACACACACACACACACACACACACACACACACACACACACACACACACACACAATACAGCCCATTTTTATCCTTTTTGGACAAGTCCTCCAAAATAACCATACCTCTCATTTCTATGTTTCTACATCTCTTCCTTTCTTCAAGTGATTATAGTGGTAACAGGCACGATTAGTGTCGTTTAATGAGCTGTGCAGAAATGAGCCTTTGCTCCCTCAGGGTTTGTCTTCACCAAACAGATGATATTCCCCTATCTCTCTCATTATCTTACCAACTTAAAAATATTGTGGAACTAGGTGTTCACACCTCGTGTCAGGACACACACACGTGGCGTGTGTTTCTGCATGCTTCGTGCACATCTGCGGATATGCATTTGTGCGTCTGTTATTTGTAAGGAATGTTGAGACTCCTGCGACTGAAGAACGTTACATTAAAAAAGTATAAAATACAGTCTATGCTGATACAGACGGGAGACAAATTAAAGGAAAATCCTGAATGCTTGACCCCTACAGTGAGGGGGTCCGGGCTCTCTGTTATGCTGCGGGGGTCATTTTCCTGGCATGGTTTGAGTCCACTTGTGCTCTTAGAGGGAAGGGTCACTGCAAATCAATAAAAAGTTATTCTGAGTGATCATCTTTATCCTATGATGAAACATTTCTATCCTGATGGGAGTGTTCTCTTCCAAGATGATAATGCCCCCGTCCACAGGGCCTGAGGGTTCACTGAATGGTTTGATGAGTGTGAAAACGATGTAAATCATGCTAAGTAAGGCCTTCAGTCACCAATCTCAACCCATATGAACACCTATGGGAGATGTTGGAGCGTCGTGTTAGACGGTACTCTCACCAAATGAGGGAATATCTTTTGGAAGAATGGTGTCCATCCCTCCAGTAGAGTTCAGAGACTTGTAGAATCTATGACAAGGAGCATTGAAGCAGTTCTAGAGGTTCCTGGTAGTCCAGCTTGCATATAAGAGCACCTGCAGACCTCTTTATGCCGAGTGATAGCTACAGCAAAATGGTAAATAAAAAGGAGGCTTAAAAGACGATCGCTTGTCAATGATCATCATCAGGCATAACACAAAAAACGATAGATTCATAGAACACTTGCATCACGTAAGCTATTTAACAGGATGACGACACCTAGAAATTACGCCAGAAAAAAAGATAGGTCAACTATCCTGAAAATAAATAAAAAGAAGGGTAACGTGAATTTAGTCCTCTATATATCTGCTCACATTATACATATATTTATATATCTATTATACAGCTATTTCACACAAAAAGTGCCTTATCAGTTGAGACATTTGAACATGATTTGATGCAAATGTGCTACGAGGTGACTTTTTTTTGTTTTTGTTTGTTTACGTCAGTGCATTTCTCACGACTCGGTGCATAGAAATATTTCATACCGGCATATGGACATAATTATATTAACTTGTCTCCCTTCACATTATGATGACTGGGAGTGCAGTGAACAATATGGATTATGCGATTCCACAGACACATGGATCCCATGCTTCACTTGAAACTTCGATTATTCAGCTCCCCGGATGTTCGTACCCTTAAAAGATGCAGCATTACCGACGGCACCTGCGTAAAGGAGACTGTAAGGATTGTGGTAAATTGTGGTATCCACATTCCGGGGTGTTATGTTTTTTTGCCACCAGAGGGCAGTGTTGTATAGAAATAAGTAGCACTACAGCGGCACGGGGCCTAGAGGTATTTTTTATTCAGTGAATCTTGAATCCACAGAGTAACATTTTATGTACTGCTTCTACATCATTTGACTTGGATTTCATGCAGAGGTGTGAGTGATTTGAAAAATATTTACCTCGGGGACAATGTTACGGAGTGCAACTTACTGCAGGAGCAATATTTCATCAGCAGTGTGCAGTCAACCATTGTTAGTCAGTCATTGACTGTTTCCTTCCCACAAGTTCCCTCATGCAGCCAACATTTCCTGAGCAGCTTGTATCCTTCACTTCCTTATATGAACTTGGGGTCCAGATTCACTGCAGATGCACCATCAGATGTATAGTGCTTCACTATCTTTGGTGAGCGTGCAGGTATAACGTTTTTATTTGTTCAAACCGATTTTAGCAGCTATCCTCCAGATGGATGCTTACAATATGAGAGGGTTTTTTATATATTTATTGAAATAACTGTTATTATGACGTAAAAGGAAAGGAGGGTGCTAGTCATCTCAAACAGACGTGAATGACAACACCACATTAACTTGTGTCTCAGCATCCATCCAAACCCAATCTGTTCCGTTTGGCAGCAGTTCAGAAAATAAAGTACATCATTTTCACAACAGGCTTAATGGTGCGTTCACTAAACCGCATGTTAGGTTTCCAGTTAAGTGCTACGGAGGAATTAGTTTCCCAGCGTCAACACGGAGAAGAGAATTTCCCTGCTGGCTGGGGAAATGTTTCCCATCGCTTAGCTTTGAACGCACGTCCATTCTGAGATTCTGTGAAAATAACAACTTTTCTCATGTTGATAGGAGTTGCTTTTCAGAATGTGGAAATTCATTGTTATTCTTATTGTTTGAATTTGGGGTACACACAGTTTGTCTTTGAAGCACAGGCCAAGTGGGTCACGGCTGCTGGTGGAATTGTAATCTTATGATAATGGCAATTCACAGCTTGTACCAGAGCACGCACCACTTCCTAACACAGATAGCAGAATCTTTTCCCTTGATCTATGTGAAATTGCACTCACTGAACCACTGCTTCCGATGCAAAATAATAGCTACAACCACGCAGGCTCTCACTAATGCTTTCTGCACGAAAAAACATAAAGCCTTTGGATCCGTTTCAGCCAAATGAGGAGCCTGAGTCTGATTACCCCGATGTTGTTCAATGCATCTTGGTGAATACTGCATGGTAATAAAATCATGGTACGTACAGTCTTTTAAGAGTAAAATTCAAGCACTTTCAAGGTACCTAAAGCAAAAAATTTCCAGATTCTTGAAGTCTGAAAATGTGATCGATAAATATCATCATATCTACATTGTTACTATAAATGCAATTGCGAAAAATAGTTTACATAATTCCTTTATACCCACAGCAATCAAGGTATATTGTCACTTTATTTTACCACCTATTCATATCAACTTGTGTGTTTTGATCATGATTATTTAATGCTTGCTAATTTCCAGAGTATCATCCGAGGATACTCGACCTGATGAGGATGATGAATTTCCAGAGTAAGAGCTCAACAGAGAACTTATCTAGTTGTGAAGCGAACACAAAAAATTATTTTCCTCTTTTTGAATCTTTAATAGTGTCAAAGAACAGACAGCCTTTAAATCCTTTAAAAAATAGTTTACACGTTTACATCATACAGCGAGTACAGCAATAGCCGATCAAATGAACAAAAGTACTGAACAAAACTATTTGCATTGCAGCCAGAGGATATGTGGTATTATTAATTACAATGGTATTATTCTGTGTTTAATGTTTTAGTAAATTACTAAATCAAGTTCAGTAAGTTAGTATATTAACATTTTTTATTAAGTCTATTGACATATTTAGATGGGAAAATATCTACATATTTAAAGTAGCTGCCATTCAGTTATTTTATCTCTTGATGCATGTTTAATAATCCAGGAAAGGAAATCCCAGAAAGGTGAATCAGTTCATCTGGACACAAAATTAGTGGGACAAACGTTTCATCACTCATCCAAGTGATTTTGTCACCCTCAGCTGACTGCAGCTATCCCCAACCTTATAAACAGCACCGATACATAACGACCGAAACCAGCACAGTTGCGTTGAAACTAACAATTGGTTTCATATGCAAATTGCTGTCACCATTAAGTACACTTACAATGGCAAAGTGTACTATTCACAAAGCATTGGGGAATATTTGCGATCACAGCATTGTAAGACTGCGACAGATGTACTCTTGGCCCCCTCCCTCGGTTCAGGGATGGTCGTTCCCTCTTCACATTGACTCCCCGTTCAAACCAGCATTCCTCCCTATCAAGGATGTGCACATCCTCATCCTTGAAAGAGTGGCCACTGGCCTGTAGACAGGTTTAGACCACGGAGTCTTGACCTGACGAGATAACTCTTCATTGGTCATTTGTTAAGATATGTGGACGACACCTGGGTTGAAATTAAATTGCAGGAGGTACCGTATTTCACCGTATTTCACATTGACTCTGTGGACAACCACATCAAGTTCACCAGGGTGGATGTGAAAAAGGACAGGTTAGCCTTCTTAGACTGTGAAATTGCAATTGGTAATGGGGGACATTTGATTGTTGATGTTTACCGTAAACCAACACATACTGATTAGTACTTGAGGTTTGACGCTCATCATCCACAAACTAGGCATCATCAGGACACTACCTGTGCGCTGACAACATCCCCACTGACACTGCAGCCAGGGAAAGGGTGAAATCCCACATTAAACAGGCCCTGGTTAAGTGTGGTTATCCTAACTGGGCATTTGTCAAATCCAGGAAGATGCCCGAACAGTGTACACGCCAATCGAAGAGAAAAGGAAAAAGCTGTCTAAGCATAAACCAGTGGCGTTCCCGTATGTGGAGGGAGTGTTGGAACAATCGAGATACTACATATTTTCCAAACACCGCATCTCAGTTGCTTTCAAAACCCAAAACACGCTGCACCAGAAATTGGTTCACCCCAAGGATTGGGTCCACCGGCACAAAGAGCAATATAGTGTATGCTGTTAAGTGCCGGGAGGATTGCCGTGACTTGTACATTGGAGAAACCAAACAGACTCTGGCAAAGAGGATGGCACAACACAGAAGAGCTGTCTTTGTCAGGTCAGGACTTAATGGTCTACACCCATCTACAGGCCAATGGCCATTCTTTCAAGGATGAGGATGTGCACGTCCTTGATAGGGAGGAACACTGGTTTGAACGGGGAGTCAAAGAGGCCATCTATGTTAAGAGGGAACGACCATCCATGAACCGAGGGGGGGGGGGGCGCTAAGAGTACATCTGTCACCATCTTAAAATGTTGTGATTGCAACTATTACCCAATCCTCTGTGAATAGTACACATGGCTACTTTAACTCTAATTAATTGTCACAACAATGTGCATATGAAACCGATCGCTGGTTTCGGTTGTGACACAGCTGTGCCAGTTTTGGTCTCTATGCAGTTGTGCTGGTTATAAGGGTGAGGATATGCAGTCAGCTGAGACTGATGAAGTCACTTAGATGAGTGATGAAATGTTTCTCCCACTAAATGTTATGACCAGATCAACTGATTCAACTTCCTGGGATTCAGTTATTTTACGTTCCCATTTATCTGATGCTCCACCATCTCAAGGTGGGCCACCTTCTCTTTAGCGGCTCATTGAAATCCATTTGCTTTGGCGATCAAGCTGAGTTTCCCAAGTGCTTTCTCTGCATTATGATCAGCTGAACGATTGAGCATCTGAATGTCCTCTGCTATACTTTTTTCTTCTCTTTCAGCTCTCCTATCTCATCCATCACTCTTTATTTTTCCACCCTTTTGTCATTCCTTCTGTCTCTTTTTCTGGTCTTCCAGGTACTGTTGTTATTTCTGTCTCACAGCATCTTCTGTGAGACAGAAGCTCTTTGGTACAGGAAGTCCCCAGGTTACGAACGCCCGACTTACCAATGCCTGTACTTATGAACCGACCTTCTTAAAGCCTATTATTTTAAAAAAATGGAGTTACACACAGTGGTTCCTACTAATGAAGGGATGGACTACTTTGCACGTCACTCAAAACACTGCGCGTTTTAGGTGGTTTATCGGCCTGAGGGAGAACAATGCCATGCCGCCGTCACCAATTTATTTGGGGGGGGGGTTTCCCCCCTTTTTTCTTCCCAATTGTAATTGGCCAATTACCCTATTTTCCAAGCTGTCCCAGTCGCTGCTCCACCCCCTCTGCTGATCCGGGGAGGGCTGCAGACTACCACATGCCTCCTCTGATACATGTGGAGTCGCCAGCCACTTCTTTTCACCTGACAGTGAGGAGTTTTGCCAGGGGGACGTAGTGAGTGGGAGGATCACGTTATTACCCCCAGTTTCTCCTCCTCATAAAACTATGCAAAGCATAGTTTTTTCAGAAGTTGCGGTATAGGCTAGGTTACACATGGCTGTAATAAACAGAGTAGAAGTAGTAGAGGCTGCGAACCGGGAAAACAAAAAGTCGCCTTGGCCATCTGCGAGAAGAACTGGAGAGAGATCTTCAGGAATTTGTTTCAGTTGGGAAATTTATAATTGTTCTTTCATGTTAGCTATTATTGGCCATGTTTCACGCTGTCTGGAGACTGGCTGAATCCAAATATCTGGACTTCACTGTACTTGCAGACTCGCAGACTTTGCGGGTGCAATCCCGGGAAGTCTGCGAGTGCGGAGGGCTGTATAAATCCCCAAATCATCCAGTCCACAAGGGGCTTCAAGCAGACTTTCTGCAAATTTCCAGAGTCAGCTTGGGGAACAGACTTCACTGGACTTCACTGATTTATTTACCCACAATTCATTGTAATACTGAAGCGACGTTGTGACAAGTGTTGACTAAAAAAGCAGCAAACTTTTTTTTATTAATCTTTTTTCAAGGAAAACAAATCGAACTAAACAATTACAGTTGAAAGACTCTATGCTATTTTTTAACATTTTAACATCCCCAAATCCCATTTACCCACATCTTGCTCCCTTCTATCTACTCCTACCCCGTCCCACAGGCCCCTTTTCAAAACAGAATTAAACCACATTACAGTAGGTTGAATAGAAATTTGAAAAGGAAACAAAAAAATAGATTAAAAAAAAGTAAAATAAAGAGGCAAGTAAATAAATAAAATGATAACTACTTTATTAACCTCTGAGCCATTTTAATGGTCTTTTTTGGGCTTTATGAGGTTGGGTAACTGTATATGTGGTGGGCAAGCTGCAAGGTATTCGTTCACCTCAGGCCGGCCCAAGCCCTATTTCTATGGCGTCAACTCACCAGGAGGGAGGCCATCAACATATTCAATCAATGGCTTCCAGTGAAAATAAAAGCTATCAGAGGAGCTCCTCGGTGTAAACTTTATTTTTTCCAGTTTAAGTAGAAAACAAAATGTGCTGTAGCCACGCTTTATAGAGGGTGGCTGAGAGGATTTCCAAAGGATAAGGATTTTACTATGGGCGATTAAAGAGGCAAAGGCAGTAACAATAGATTGGATAGCCATTGTAGTGATTTCATCTGGGGTTCTATCAAAGATTGCTATGTGAGGGGACGGACTGATTTTCAACTTCAAAATTTCTGAAATTATGTTAAAAATGAATGCCAGAAGCCAGTTAGTTTGGGACATGACAAGAACACATGAGCCAAATCGCAAGGGGCTAGGGAACATTTTTCACAATTTTCATCCGCTTTGCTTGGGTAAAGTTTGGCGAGCTTAGCCTTGCTATAATGGAGTCTATGAACTACTTTGAACTGTATGAGACTGAGCCTAGTACAACTTGTGGAGGAGTTGACAGCTTCCAGAGCCTTTTTCCCAGAAAGCATCTGAAAAAAGTGGTCTGCAGTTCTTTTTCCCAACAAACTCTAATCTTATTAATGACTAACTCATCCACTGGAGATAAAAGGTCACAGAAATAGGAGACATGGCCCTTGGATAAGGTTCCCACCTTGAGAAATAAGTCTATGCCACTGGGAGGGGGGATTTGAGGGATGGGGGGAGAGCAAGTTTTGCCTAAATTTTGTAGATGAAGCTATCTGAAGAAATCAGAATGATCTAAGTTAAAGGCTGCATGCAGTTGATCAAAACTGGCAAATAGACCATCTATATACAAATCTCCCAGGCGGTGGAGAGCTCTCCTTTCTAGCAAGGAATACAGAGGATCCATCATGGCTGGCATAAACAATACCGGAGTCACTTGGGGGAGGGAAGACCAACCAAAACGGCGCCTGACCTGTGCCCAGATCTTCAAGGGGCCTATTATGATGGTGTTAGAGGTGAATTGTGAAGGGGAAAGGGGTAGGGCGCTACACGCAAGAGCTTGGAGTGAAGAGGAGGAGCATGACTTTGCCTCAATCTTACACTGGCTGCTTTGAGGTGAGGTGAACCAGACCATGATCTTGTCGGCATTAGTGGCCCAATAGTAGCCTATGATGCTGGACAATCCAAGTCCGCCCAGGGATGGGACCTGTTCCTCTGCAGTAGTATTCTACCAGCTCTTGGATGTTTACCAGCCCAGATGAATGAAGAAATTATACTGTCAATAGTGGTAAAAAGAAAAAGATCTGAGCAAGGAGATAGCTAGACACTGGAACATGTATAGATATATAGGTAATATGTTCATTTTCACTGTCTGTACTCTTCCAGCCAGGGAGAGTGGTAAGCGGCTCCACATTTGTAAGTCAGCCTTGACTGTGGTTGTGAGGGAAGTCAAGTTTCTCTTCCGTAATGTGCGAATGGATCATGTGATTTGAATACCTAGATATTTAAATCCTGCCTTAGACCACCTGAAGGGTATAGATGATAATGATATCTCTGTAGCCAATTGGTTGACAGAAAAACACTCACTTTTGTGGATGTATAATTTGTATCCTGAAATCACACCGAAAGATTTCAAAATTGAAATAATATGCGGGATACTAACTAAAAGATCACTCACATGAAAAAGGAGATTGTCAGCATGTAGTGAAACCCTTACCACCGAATTCCCTTCAGTCCTTTCTCCACCTTCAGAGCGATCGATAGTGGTTCGATAGCGATAACAAACAATAATGGGGAGAGTGGGCACCCCTAACATATCCCATCAGAGAGTGGAAAAAATTCGGACCTTTGAGTATTCGTGCATACTGCTGTGTGAGGAGATGACTTAAGTAGCTTGATCCAAGAGATGAGGCCAGTGCCAAAACCGAACTGCCACAGGGAAGAAAATAAATAAGCCCACCCCTCCATGTCGAAGGCTTTTTCAGCACCAAGGGACACAACTTACTCTGGTTCAGTAAAAGATGGTGGAGTATGAATGATGCCAAGAAGCCTTCAAATATTTGTAAAGGAGTGCCTCCCTTTTATAAAGCCGGTCTGGTCCTCTGATATGATTGAAGCCATGGGTGGTAGGGATCCCAGACGATGCGACTCACTGAACATTTCTAATAGCAATGGGTCTAGATGGTCTGAAAACTTCTTATAGAATTCAACCGGGAATCTGTCAGGTCCTGGGGATTTACCATTTTGCATAGACTGTATCACTTCTTTTATCTCGCTAAGTTTTCACGGGGTGTCATGCATCTGCTGGTCGCTAGTCAAGATCTTGGGGAAAGTTAGTTTCTCAAAGAATAAAGCAAGCTGTGCATCATCATCTGGGGATTCTGAGGTGTATAACTGGGAATAAAAGGTTTTGAAAATGTTGTTTATCACACTCGGGTCAGATACAATGGAGCCTGTCTCATCCCGTATCTGAGTGTTTTGATTTGCAGTTACCATAGCTTTTAGTTGATGGTCCAGGAAACGGCCCACTTTGTCTCCATGTTCGTACATGGACCCCTGCGAGTGGAGGAGGAGTTGCTCAGCCTCTCCCATCAGCAGAAGATCGAGCTCGGCTTTAGTGTGGACAATTGATGGGATGCATGATTTATCAACAATGAAGTAGTCAGTGCATGAAAATGAGTGGTGTGCATGGGAAAAAGGAGTACTGTCGAGTGGATGGATGCAGGAATCTCCAAGGGTCAATGTAACCATATTGGTCGATAAAAGTAGAGAGAGTCTGGGCCATTTTGGAAGGGGCTGTTGGTCTCGTACTGGACCTATCAAGAATTGGATCAATAACACAGTTCCTGTCTCCTCCTAGTAATAATAGATGGGAATTCAAATTTGGAATAGAAGACAGCAGCAGTTTCATGAAGTTTTGGTCGTCTCAGTTGGGAGCATAAATAGATACTAATACAACTGGTTTCTGATGGAGAGTACCGATGACAATGACATAATGGCCATCCGAATCTATGATTACATCCGTAGGTGTAAAATTAACATTTTTCCTAATCAATATAAGGCAGCGCCCCTTGTTTTCAAGTTAAATTTAGAGTGGAAAGTCTGGCCAATCCAAGGCCCTTTCAACTTCCCTTGGTCAGTTGCATAAATGCATCTCTTAAATAAACATTATGTCTGCACTTAGGTTTTTAATATGTCAGAATTTTTGTTCATTTAACCGAGGAATTTAACCCACCAGTGTTTAGTGAAATGATCCTTACCGCCTGCCCACCACCAGCCAACACACCAGTCACATTTACCATGATATAGCCCATGACTTCAGAGGCATTTGACCTGACTCAGGATGCAAGAGACAAAAAATAGGAGAAATGAGGTACTTGAAAAAAATATGGCAAAATATAAGTGACATAATCCAAGTGTTTTTTTTTTTGAACAAACAA
Organism: Lampris incognitus; assembly: GCF_029633865.1. Taxonomy (NCBI): domain Eukaryota; kingdom Metazoa; phylum Chordata; class Actinopteri; order Lampriformes; family Lampridae; genus Lampris; species Lampris incognitus. Next base: position 30,144,415 of record NC_079212.1, read on the forward strand.
AAAACAAACAAAGACGTCCTCTCCCACACACAACCTCGGCTTCTCCATGCTATCCCACCCCCCACCTCCCAAGCTGACTGCTCCCAGGTCGACCACCCCTTTCCGGTGTCCCACCCCCCTCTGGCCCTTGGCTTCCCTACCTTCCCAATACCAGCCATGGCTTCCCTTTCTGCGACAACTTTCTTTCTTTCTCGAGATGTCTCACTATCTGCCCTTCATAAAATATCACCCCAGAAAACTTTTAACAATATATAAAAATAAACAGTTGTGAACAAAATCAAGATTGTACAGTGTGTGACTTCTAACACTGCCATTGCAAAATGGAATAAAAGTAAAAAAAAAAAGAGAAGAAATCCAAGGGTCAAATACATAAACACTTGTGTGTGCGCACACACACACACTCACACTCACAAAACGAAAGAACAAACAAATAAAAATAGTTATAAGAAAGACAATAAAAAACGGAAAAAAACAACAAATGATGTCAAGTAAATAAGATTATAGATTTATAAACTTCAGGGTAAGAAAATCGAGTATCAATGTATATGGCACTGGATATTTAAAAAAAAAACCCCAAAAAACACCTTTAACCATAATATCTATAACATTTTTGAGGGTATCTGTTATAAACTAAAGATATCAGGAACAGTTATGCTAACCTATTGAACATCAGCCAGTGCCACCAACACTATATACTTATTAACACCCTATATTCAAGCACAACCTGTGGGGATACACACACACGGGGAAAAAAAATCATAACAAAAGTAAAAGAAAAATGTCTGAACGTGTTGTAGACTGGATTTACAGTTCTCAACCAAACTTTGGTTAGGAGTGCTAAGAGTTTAATGTCAGTTCTTCAATTATGCCGGTAGCTAGCTGCGAAAGTTTCTGCTTCCTCAGGCGAGGAGAGACTCTGTCTAGCCCCGCTTTGAAGTGTGATTTGTAAGCGAGCTGGATAAAGCAAGGATGGCTTGAGGCCTAAACCGTACAGCTTCGACATGACTTCTCGGTACTCGGTAAAAGCAGCAAACTTATTATGAATCTTCTTTTTTTGGCAAATCATCTGTTGCTATCTCTTCCTTTCCTCTGTATCTTCCTTTGTCACGCCAACCACCTGCATGTCCTCCCTCACCACATCCATAAACCTCTTTGGCCTTTTTCTTTTCCTCTTGCCTGGCAGCTCCATCTTCACCATCCTTCTCCCAGTATACCCAGCATCTCACCTCCACACATGTCTAAACCATCTCGATCTTGCCTCTCTTGCTTTGTCTCCAAACCATCCAACTTGAGCTGTCCCTCTATTATACTTATTCCTATTCCTGACCATCTTTCACTCCCAACGAAAATCTTAGCATCATCAACTCTGCTACCTCCAGCTACGCCTCCTGTATTTTTGTCAGTGCCACCGTCTTCAAACCATACAACATAGCTGGTCTTACTACCATCTTGTAAACCTTCTCTTTCTCTCTTGCTGCTCCCCTTTGGTCGCAAATCAATCCTCACACGTCTTAACCCACTCCACCCTGCCTGTACTCTCTTTGCCACTCTTCTGCACTCCCCATTAGTTTGCACAGTGATCCCAAGTATTTAAACTCATCCACCTTCACCACCTTCGCCACCTCTACTCCTTGCATCCTCACCATTCTGCTGTCCTCCCTCTCATTCACATATATGTATTCGTCTTACTCCTACTGACTTTCATTCCTCTTTTCTCCAGTGCTTAACTCCACCTGTCCAGGCTGTCATCAACCTGCTTGCTACTCTCACTTCAGACCACAATGTCATCCGCAAACATCATAACCCATGGAGACTCCTGCCTGATCACGTCTGTCAACCTGTCTATCACCATTGCAAACAAGAAAGGGCTCAGAGCCGATCCTTAATGTAATCCCACCTTCACCTTGGACCCATTCGTTACTCTTACCACACACCTCAACATAGTCACAGTGCCCCCATACATATCCTGCACCACTCTTACATCTCTGCCACTCCTGAGTTCCTCATTCAACACCACACCTCCTCTCTCAGCACCCTGTCATATGCTTTCTCTAAATCCACAAAGACAAAATGTAACTCCTTCTGACCTATTCTATACTTCTCCATCAACACTCTCAAAGCAAACATCGCATCTGTAGTTCTCCTTCCTGGCATGACACTATATTGCTGCTCTCTAATCATCATCTCTCCTCATAACCCAGCTTCCACCAGTCTTTCCCATATCTCCATGCTATGGATGGTCAACTTTATACAGCTCTGCACATCACCCTTATTTTTGAAAATCGATACCAGTACACTTCTCCACTCCACAGGCATCCTTTCACTTTCCAAGATTGTGTTAAACAATCTAGTTAACAATTACACTGCCATCTCTCCTAAATACTTGCATGCCTCCACAGGTATGTCATCGACCAATCGCCTTTCCACTCTTCATCCTTTTCATAGCTGCCCTCACCCTTGCTAATCCACTGCACTTCCTGATTCACTATTGCCACATAATTAAACCTTATCTCTCTCTCTGATTTTCTTCATCCATCAACCCCTTCAGAGTACTCTTTCCACCTTCTCAAGACACTCTCCTCACTTGTCAGCACATTTCCATCTTTGTCCTTCATCACCCTAACCTGCTACACATCCTTCCCAGATCACTCCCTCTGTCTAGCCAATTGATATAAGTCCTTTTCTCCTTCCCTAGTGTCCAACCTCTCATACAAATTGCCATGTCTTTTCCTTTGCCTCCGCCGCCTTTCTCCACCTTATGCTGCATCTCCCTGTCTTCTTTCTTCATCTCTGACTATCCCACTTCTTCACCAACGTCTGTCTCTGCATACTTTGCTGTACTTCCTCATTCCACCACCAAGCCTCCTTGCCTTCCTTCCTCTGTCCAGATGTCACACCAAGTACCATCATAGCTGTCTCTCTCACCATTTCTGCCATCTGGCAACTCTTCACTACTGCCCAGTGCCTTTCTTAGCTCCTCCCTGAATGCCACACAACAGTCTTCTTTCTTCAACTTCCACCATTTGATCCTTGGCTCTGCCTTAAGTCTCCCTCTTCTTGATCTCCAAAGTCATCCTACAGACCACCATCTGATGCTGCCTAGCTACATTCTCCCCTTTCACCACCTTGCAGTCTCCAACCTTTTTCATATTGCACCTCCTGCATAAGATATACACTCACTGGCCACTTTATTAGGTACACCTTGCTAGTACCGGGTTGGACCCCCTTTTGCCTTCAGAACTGCCTTAATCCTTCGTGGCATAGATTCAACAAGGTACTGGAAACATTCCTCAGAGAGTTTGGTCCATATTGACATGATAGCATCACGCAGTTGCTGCAGATTTGTCGGCTGCACATCCATGATGCGAATCTCCCGGTCCACCACATCCCAAAGGTGCTCTATTGGATTGAGATCTGGTGACTGTGGAGGCCATTTGAGTACAGTGAACTCATTGGCATGTTCAAGAAACCAGTCTGAAGATGATTCGAGCTTTATGACGTGGCGCGTTATCCTGCTGGAAGTAGCCATCAGAAGATGGGAACACTGTGGTCATAAAGGGATGGACATGGTCAGCAACAATACTCAGGTAGGCTGTGGCGTTGACACGATGCTCAATTGGTACTAAGGGGCCCAAAGTGTGCCAAGAAAATATCCCCCACACCATTACACCACCACCACCAGCCTGAACCGTTGATACAAGGCAGGATGGATCCATGCTTTCATGTTGTTGACGCCAAATTCTGACCCTACCATCCGAATGTCGCAGCAGAAATCGAGACTCATCAGACCAGGCAACGTTTTTCCAATCTTCTATTGTCCAATTTTGGTGAGCCTGTGCGAATTGTAGCCTCAGTTTCCTGTTCTTAGCTGACAGGAGTGGCACCCGGTGTGGTCTTCTGCTGCTGTAGCCCATCTGCCTCAAGGTTCGACGTGTTGTGCGTTCAGAGATGCTCTTCTGCATACCTCGGTTGTAATGAGTGGTTATTTGAGTTACTGTTGCCTTTCTATCAGCTCGAACCAGTCTGGCCATTCTCCTCTGACCTCTGGCATCAACAAGGCATTTTCGCCCACAGAACTGCCGCTCACTGGATATTTTCTCTTTTTCGGACCATTCTCTGTAAACCCTAGAGATGGTTGTGCGTGAAAATCCCAGTAGATCAGCAGTTTCTGAAATGCTCAGACCAGCCCGTCTGGCACCAACAACCATGCCACGTTCAAAGTCACTTAAATCACCTTTCTTCCCCATTCTGATGCTCGGTTTGAACTGCAGCAGATCGTCTTGACCATGTCTACATGCCTAAATGCATTGAGTTGCTGCCATGTGATTGGCTGATTAGAAATTTGCGTTAACGAGCAGTTGGACAGGTGTGCCTAATAAAGTGGCCAGTGAGTGTAGTCAACCTCTGTGCACCTGCCTCCACTATGTCACCCTGTTTTCCTCCCTCTTCTTGAAATTTGTATTCAGTACAGCTATTTCCATCCTTTTCATACAATCCCCCACCATCTACCCTTCCACATTCCTCTCCTTGACACCATACCATCATACCAATGACTGTCACTCTGCCATACTAATTCCTGTAATAATAAACCATAGACACAGACCCCATAATCTCCCTGTAACATACAGGGAGCTAAACAATTTGTTGCCAGTTCGGACTTCAGTTATCAGTCCCCCACAAAGCCATGCACCTCAGACAATAAAAATGGCTTTATTAACCGTCAGGTCGCTAACCTGGACTTCACCCTACTAACCGAGACCTGGCTGGATAGAAATGGCACAGTCACACTTATTGAGGCTGCACCTCCTGGCTTCAAATTCATCCATACCACCAGATCTGATAGCTGTTGTCTTCTCTGATTTCTATAGCTGCAAGGAAATCCCCCTCAGGAAATTCACGTCTTTTGAATGCTTTGCTCTGATCACTGTTGTATATATTTTTGATGTGTCTGTTCTTCCTGTACATCAGAAGAGCACTTGAATGATCAAAAAATGCTTCATTGATGATAATACAATTGAAACCTTTCAGAAAACTGTAAATGAGTTGTCACCATTCATATCACAAACTGAGGATCTTGTGAATGACTTCAACTCAAAAATACGAAATATCTTTGACAACATTGCACCTGTTAAAACTAAAAACATAGAAGAAAAAAAACCCCTGGAGAAATGGAGTGGTTGTTAGGCGGCTTAAGAGAGACTGTCACCAAGCAGAACGACAGTAGAGAAAGACTAAACTTCAGGTTCACCATGACATTTACAAGGATAGACTGAACAAGTACAGCAAAAAAAAATACACAGGCCAGGCAGTCTTTTTTTTCTCTAAAATCATTAATGAATATATTAGCAATAGTAAAGTGCTTTTCTCTACCATTGACTGACTTATTAATTCACCATCTCCAAACCCATCAGAGATGCTGTCTTCTGAAAAATGTGAGCGATTCACTACATTCTTCAATAAAAAAAATGTTTGCCATTAGACAGAACATTAGTGCCTCAAGATCCAGTAATGAACCTACCTTCCAGTTCTCCAGAAATATCACTGGCGCCATGTCTCACTTTGACACTCAAGACCTTAAAAGTCTAGTCAATATTGGTTGGCAGCTCAGGTCATCCACCTGCTGCTTGGATGCTCTCCTTTTTTAAAAAAAAATGTTTTTAATTGCTTAGCACATGATGATTTAGAAATTATTAACTACTCTCTTCAAGCAGGTATATTTCCTGCAGCACTTAAGACAGCTGTCGTTAAACCACTTCGGAAGAAGAGTAATCTTGATGTGACAGTTATTGCCAACTACAGGCCCATCTCCAACTTACCATTCCTCAGTAAAATCCTTGAAAAAACAGTTTATTCTCAATTAAATAACTGTTTAATATCTAACAATCTTCTAAGCATTTGTCAATCAGGTTTTCAATCTCACCATAGCGCAGAAACAGCCCTTATCAAAGTTGTGAACGATCTGCATATGAACACAGATTTTAATAAATTGTCTGTTCTTGTGCTCCTGGAGCTCAGTGCCACCTTCGATGCTGTTGATCATGATATTTTGCTAGAGAGATTAGAAAAATAGGTCGGGCTTTCTGGCCCGGTTCTCAACTGGTTTAGAGCATACCTTCAGAACAGGCAGTTCTTTGTGTCTATTGGAGACTTTTCCTTGGACAAAGTGGGTATAATGTGTGGGATACCCCAAGGTTCGATTCTTGGACCATTACTATTCAATCTCTATATGCTCCCACTTGCACATGTTATACAGAAACACACACAAAAAAATAAATACCATAATTATCAGGATGATTCACAACTGTACATATCCCTATCTTCTGATGACCTAGCTCCCATATATTCTCTAATTCAGTGTATTGACGATATTACTCTATGGATAGCAGATTACTTTTTAAAACTGAACAAAGACAAGACAGAAATACTTATTTTTGGTGCAAAAACTCAGAGACAGAGAATTGCAGCTCATCTCAGCTCTCTGTCTCTGGAGTGCAAAGGTGAAGCTAGAAATCTTGGTATAATCATAGACAGTGATCTAAATTTTAAGAGCCACATCAATCATCTCACAAGATCAGCCTTCTACCATCTTAAAAACATTTCAAAACTAAGGGGCTTTCTATCAGTATCAGACTGTGAGAAATTACTCCATGCATTTATAACAAGTAGACTAGACTACTGCAATGCACTATTCATCGGCCTCCCAAAATCAGTTGTGCACCAACTATAGTTAATTCAAAATGCGACAGCATGTGTTCTCACCAGAACTAAAAAGTATGAGCACATTACACCTGTTCTTAGATCTCTGCATTGGCTCCCCATTAAAACTAGAATTGATTTTAAAATTATTTTAATTGTATACAAAGTGCTAAATGGCCTTGCACCACACTCAATAAAAGGCATGTTAATTCCTTATAAACCAGCAAGAACTCTCAGGTCCAATGGAAGTGGTCTTTCAACCATCCCTCGTGCTAGGTCTAGAGCAGAGGAAGCTGCATTTTCTATTTACGCCCCAAGTAGTTGGAATGCCCTGCCAGAGGACCTGAGAGAGGCCCCCACACTGGACACATTTAAAAGCAGGTTAAGAACCTTGCTTTTTAAAACAACCTACAGCTAAAGTCAGTGTTTGTGTGTGTTTTATATATTTTGCTATCTACTCATATATTTTTGTAATGTGTGTGTGTGTGTGGTGTTAGTGTGTGTATATGTGTGTGTGTGTGTGTGTTAGTGTAGATAGCGGAACCGAAAACTAAAGCACTTATGATCCTAATTATTTTTGGAGGTGGTAGGTATTGTTCCAGAGAGTACGGGAAAAATCCCAGAAAATTAAAAATTATGCATAATTATGCAAAATATGCATTTTTCTAAAAATGGCTAAAAACCACTTTTCTCTGCATTTCAGATGATTCTGAGCATCTTTGATTTTTTCACCTATATAAAAAAAAAATTCTGGGACTTAGAAATGTTTTGGCATTATGCAAAAAATGGCTAAAAACCACTTTTCTCGGCATTTCAGATGATTCTGAGCATTTGGGGGGAGGAAGTTGGAGGTGGGGGGGGTTAGGGGCAGGGGGAAGGCGGTTAACTGGCAGTATGAAGAGGAGGGACATTTAGACAGGTGGATAACCAAACCGCTACATTGTAGCGGGGTTCTTCTATATTTTCATAATGTGTGTGTGTCTGGTGTTAGTGTGTGTGTGTGTTAGTTAGTTAGTTAGTGTAGATAGCGGGACCGAAAACTAAAGCACTTATGATCCTAATTATTTTTGGAGGTGGTAGGTATTGTTCCAGAGAGTAAGGGAAAAATCCCAGAAAATTAAAATTATGCATACATATGCAAAATATGCATTTTTCTAAAAATGGCTAAAAAAAACAATTTTCTCGGCATTTCAGATGATTCTGAGCATCTTTGATTTTTTTCCAGCCACTGAGGATGCACAAGCCAGTGCATCCTTAGTGCCGGTCCCAAGCCCGGACAAATGGGGAGGGTTGCGTCAGGAAGGGCATCCGGCGTAAAATCTTTGCCAAATCAAATATGCGGATCATAAATAAGACTTACATACCGGATCGGTCGAGACCCGGGTTACCAACGACTGCCACCGGTACTGTTAACCAGCAGGGTGTCGGTGGAAACTATGCTACTGTTGGGCGAAGGAGAAGGAGAGGGGGAAAGCATGTCCCGAGGCAGCTAGAGAGGAGGAAGGGTAGGCATGTGGAGGTGAGAGTTGGAACTTTGAATGTTGGCACTATGACTGGTAAAGGGAGAGAGCTGGCTGACATGATGGAAAGAAGAAAGGTAGGCATACTGTGTGTGCAAGAGACCAGGTGGAAGGGGAGTAAGGCCAGGAGTATCGGAGGTGGGTTCAAACTCTTCTACCATGGTGTGAATGGGAGAAGTAATGGGGTAGGGGTAATTCTGAAGGAAGAGTATGTCAAGAGCGTGCTGGAGGTGAAGAGAGTGTCAGACAGAGTGATGAGTATGAAGCTGGAAATTGAAGGTTTATTGCTGAATGTTATCAGCGCATATGCCCCGCAAGTTGGGTGTGAGATGGATGAAAAAGAAGAATTCTGGAGTGAGTTGGACGACATGGTGGAGAGGGTACCCAAGGAGGAGAGAGTGGTGATTGGAGCCGACTTCAATGGACATGTTGGTGAAGGGAACAGAGGTGATGAGGAGGTGATGGGAAGGTATGGAGTCAAGAAGAGAAATGTGGAAGGACAGATGGTGGTCGATTTTGCGAAAAGGATGGAAATGGCTGTGGTGAATACATATTTCAAGAAGAGGGAGGAACACATGGTGACGTACAAGAGTGGAGGAAAGTGCACACAGGTGGACTATATCTTATGTAGAAGGCGCCATCTAAAAGGGATTGGAGACTGCAAGGTGGTGACAGGGGAGAACGTAGCTAGGCAGCATCGGATGGTGGTCTGTAGGATGACTTTGGAGACCAAGAAGAGGAAGCGAGTGAAGACACAGCCGAAGATCAAATGGTGGAAGTTGAAGAAGGAAGACTGTTGTGTGGAGTTCAGGCAGGAGTTAAGACAGGCACTGGGTGGTAGTGAAGAGTTGCCAGATGGCTGGAAAACCACTGCAGAAATAGTGAGGGAGACAGCTAGGAAGGTACTTGGTGTGTCATCAGGACAGAGGAAGGAAGACGAGGAGACTTGGTGGTGGAATGAGGAAGTACAGCAAATTATACAGAGGAAAAGGTTGGCAAAGAAGAAGTGGGATAGTAAGAGAGATGAAGAAAGTAGACAGGAGTACAAGGAGATGCAGCGTAAAGCAAAGAGAGAGGTGGCAAAGGCAAAGGAAAAGGCGTATGGTGAGTTGTATGACAGATTAGACACTAAGGAAGGAGAAAAGGACTTGTACCGATTGGCTAGACAGAGGGACCAAGCTGCAAAGGATGTGCAGCAAGTTAGGGCGATCAAGGATAGAGATGGAAATGTGCTGACAAGCGAGGAGATTGTGCTAAGAAGGTGGAAGGAATACTTTGAGGGGCTGATGAATGAAGAAAATGAGAGAGAGAGAAGGTTGGATGATGTAGGGATAGTGAATCAGGAAGTTCAGCGGATTAGCAAGGAGGAAGTGAGGGCAGCTATGAAGAGGATGAAGAGTGGAAAGGCAGTTGGTCCTGATGACATACCTGTGGAGGCATGGAGATGTTTAGGAGAGATGGCAGTGGAGTTTTTAACTAGATTGTTTAACACAATCCTGGAAAGTGAGAGGATGCCTGAGGAGTGGAGAAGAAGCATACTGGTACCGATTTTCAAGAACAAGGGCGATGTGCAGAACTGTAACAACTACAGAGGTATAAAGTTGATCAGCCACAGCATGAAGATTTGGGAAAGAGTAATAGAAGCTAGGTTAAGAGGAGAGGTGACGATCAGCGAGCAGCAGTATGGTTTCATGCCACGAAAGAACACCACAGATGCGATGTTTGCTTTGAGAATGTTGATTGAGAAGTATAGAGAAGGCCAGAAAGAGTTGCATTGTGTCTTTGTAGATTTAGAGAAAGCTTATGACAGAGTGCCGAGAGAGGAGGTGTGGTATTGTATGAGGAAGTCAGGAGTTGCAGAGAAGTATGTAGGAGTGGTGCAGGATACGTATGAGGGAAGTGTGACAATGGTGAGGTGTGCGGTTGGAATGACAGATGGGTTCAAGGTGGAGGTGGGATTACATCAAGGATCGGCTCTTAGCCCTTTCTTGTTTGCAATGGTGATGGACAGGTTGACGGACAAGATCAGGCAGGAGTCTCCATGGACGATGATGTTCGCGGATGACATTGTGATCTGTAGCGAGAGTAGGGTGCAGGTTGAGGAGAGCCTGGAGAGGTGGAGGTATGCACTGGAGAGAAGAGCAATGAAAGTCAGTAGGTGCAAGACGGAATACCTATGCGTGAATGAGAGAGAGGACAGTGGAATGGTCAGGATGCAAGGAGTGGAGGTGACAAAGGCATTTGAGTTTAAATACTTGGGGTCAACTGTCCAAAGTAACGGGGAGTGCAGTAGAGAGGTGAAAAAGAGAGTGCAGGCAGGTTGGAGTGGGTGGAGAAGTGTGTCAGGAGGGATTTGTGACAGAAGGGTATCAGCAAGAGTTAAAGGGAAAGTTTACAAGATGGTTGTGAGACCAGCTATGTTATATGGTTTGGAGACAGTTGCACTGACGAAAAGACAGGAGGTGGAGCTGGAGGTGGCAGAGTTGAAGATGCTAAGATTTTCACTGGGAGTAACGAAGAAGGACAGGATTAGGAACGATTATATTAGAGGGACCGCTCAGGTTGGACGGTTTGGAGACAAAGCAAGAGAGGCAAGATTGAGATGGCTTGGACATGTGTGGAGGAGAGATGCTGAGTATATTGGGAGAAGGATGCTGAATATGGAGCTGCCAGGGAAGAGGAGAAGAGGAAGGCCAAAGAGGAGGTTTATGGATGTGGTGAGGGAAGACATGCAGGTGGCTGGTGTGACAGAGGAAGATGCAGAAGACAGGAAGAAATGGAAACGGATGATCCGCTGTGGCGACCCCTAACGGGAGCAACCGAAAGTAGTAGTAGTAGTAGTAGTATGATTTTTTCACCTATATAAAAAAAAATTTCTGGGACTTAGAAATGTTTTGGCATTATGCAAAATATATGCATTTTTACAAAAATTCACTTATGATCCTAATTTTTTTTGGAGGTGGTAGGTATTGTTCCAGAGAGGACTAGAAAAATATAATTAAAATATAATTATAATAATTATGCGTAATTATGCAAAATATGCATTTTCTAAAAATGGCTAAAACCACTTTTCTCAGCATTTCAGATGATTCTGAGCATTTGGGGGGAGGGAGTTGGAGTGGGGGGGGTTTAGGGGCAGGGGGAATGCGGTTAGCTGGCAGGATGAAGAGGAGGGAGATTTAGACAGGTGGATAACCAAACCGCTACATTTTAGCGGGGTTCTTCTAGTCACTCATATATTTTCGTAATGTGTGTGCGTGTGGTGTTGGTGTGTGTGTGTGTGTGTGTGTGTGTGTGTGTGTGTGTGTGTGTGTGTGTGTGTGTGTGTGTGTGTGTGTGTGTGTTAGTTAGTGTAGATAGCGGGACCGAAAACTAAAGCACTTATGATCCTAATTCTTTTTGGAGGTGGTAGGTATTGTTCCAGAGAGGACCAGAAAAATAGCAGACAATTAAAATAATTATAATAATTATGCATAATTATGCAAAATATGCATTTTCTAAAAATGGCAAAAAAAACACTTTTCTCGGCATTTCAGATGATTCTGAGCATTTGGGGGGAGGGAGTTGGAGTGGGGGGGTAAACCACTTTTCTCGGCATTTCAGATGATTCTGAGCATTTGGGGGGAGGGAGTTGGAGTGGGGGGGGTTTAGGGGCAGGGGGAAGGCGGTTAGCTGGCAGGATGAAGAGGAGGGAGATTTAGACGGGTGGATAACCAAACTGCTACATTGTAGCGGGGTTCTTCTAGTTTTTATATATTCTGCTCTGATGATACTTTTAATTAATCAGTGTTTATGGCACTTTTATTAATTTTGTAACTACGTTTTAAACATGCTTGTACTTTTATAAAAGTTGCCTGTACTTTTATTTATTTATTTTTTGTGAGAGGGAGGAGATTTTATTGATTTCATTGTTTTATTGTATGAAGCACTTTGTGTTACATTTGTTTGTATGAAAAGTGCTATACAAATAAAATCTGATTGATTGATTGATTGATACCTACCCATCAACTCCTCATCATCTCCGTTCCCTTCATCAACATGCCCATTGAAGTCTGCTCCAGTCATCACTCTCTCCTCTTTGGTTAAACTCTCCACCACTTCCTCCAACTCACTCAGAATTATTTTTTCTCTTCCATCTCACACCCATCTTGTGGGGCATATGCACTGATAACATTCCTCATCACAACTTCAATTTCCAGCTTCATATTCATCACTCTGTCTGACACTTGTCACCTCCAACACTCTTGATATACTTTTCCTTCAGGATTACCCCTACCCAAATTTCTCCTCCCATCTGCGCCATGGTAGAAGAGTCTGAACCCCACCTCTGATGTTCTGGCCTTACTCTCTTCCACCTGGTCTTTTTCACAAACAGTATATCAACCTTTATCTTTATTCATGCTCAATAATCCAAGTAAGGAAATCACAGAAAGCTGAATCAGTTCATCTGGACATAACGTTTTTTTGGAAGAAACATTTTCATCACTCATCCCAGTGACTTCTTCAGTCTTAACCGTCTGCAGGTGTCTTCACCCTTATAAGCAGCACAGCTATGAGAGGATTGCCATAACTTGTACATCAGGGAAACCAAGCAGACATTCGTGATGGGGATGGCTTCTGGATATGCCTTCCCCCTCTCCTTCTCCTTTACTCAACAGTAGCATAGTTTCACCCTGCTGGCCAACCGTTCTGGTGGTGGTCGTTGGTAACTCGGGTCTTGGCTGATCTGGTATGGAAATCTGATTTATGATCTGCATATTTGATTTGGCAAAGGTATTATGTGCTCGATGGTGTTTTAAGCCCCCAACGTACTCTTCCAGGCAGCGCTGCATGGAAGGCACTCCCCGCCCCCTACAGTTTCAGCCAATCACAGCACTGGTGCTCAATGACATATGCTTTGAAATATAGCCAACACTAGCTGCTAGGGGTTTTCTTTGCTGAACGGACACCTCAGCTAGCTAGCTAACTGTAAACAGATTGCAATGGTAGATTTTAGCTAACTATTTTAAGCCAAGGTTAGCTCAAATGCAGTCAATCTTTTCAAATAGCTGGCAGTGGTGAGCATTCAGTTTATGTTGGCATGTACTACTTTTAAACTGATCCGTGCAGGACAGAGTTTACTTAGTAATGGGTTAGCAGTTAGCGCTAGCTAAGTTCCAGGCAGCCAATTCATTTTTTGGGTGGTTATGAGAGCGACTGAGTAGTGCTATTGCTATGTAGTTAGGCATTAGCCTATGTCTCCCAGTCTGCTTATTTAAACAACTATGAGACAACCTAGTTTTAAGTGAGCTGCACAAAGGCATGGTTGAGTGGGTGTTTTTCCAAAACTCCTTTAGGCATCCAGTTGTTGCTAGATAAGTTGTAAGACATCTAGACATAGCAGCTAAGTAAGTTAAAGCAAAACTGTCGCCAAAATGCAATCTAGGGTCTTTTTGTGAATGTACACGAATCAAACTTCCGTTTAAAAGGATATTTACGTCAAACGCTGCACTTTTAAGATTGACGTTTGTTTGAGTCGAACTCCTTCACTGCAGAAGGAGGGAAAAAGTTGAAATCTAGCGCCAGTGCTGTGACTGGCTGAAACTGTAGGGGGCGGGGAGTGCCTTCCATGCAGCGCTGCCTTGAAGAGTACGTTCGGGGCTTAAAACACCATCGAGCGTATTACGTCAGATGCCCTTCCTGACGCAGCCCTGCCCATTTATCTGGGCTTGGGACAGGCACTAAGAATGCACTGGCTTGTGCATCCACAGGGGCTGGGCTCAAAACTGCCTATGTTCTGTGAAATTTAGGTTTTGTTTCTTTTTTTGAATCACCTGCAGCCTGCACACTCTGCTACTATACTTGCCGCATACATTCTTTTTAACATATCTCACAGGGACTGATCTTATTTTGTGCTGGCACCTGGTACTATTTCCCACTGTACAGATGAAAGCCTAACAGGGAGCTGCCATTGTCTCAATTCCTCATTTGTAGTCATGTTCTTGCTCTTTACTCTCTATGGTTCTATAGGAGGACACATTTGCCTATGCTGGTGTGTGTGAGAGAGAGGGAGAGAAAGAATGATAGAGAGAAAACGGGAGAGAACTGGGGAGAAATGGCAGGTAAGAGAGAGAAAAATGTCTCTCTCTCTCTCTCACACACACACACACACACACACACACACACACACACACACACACACACACACACACACACACACACACACACACACACAAAGAACCAGAGTGGAGGTGAGACTGAATTTAGGGAGCATGTGTGTGAGAGAGGGTGAGGCGGAGATGGAGAGAAACTGAACAAGAGACAGGTGGTAAAGAGCATGAGAGAAGTTATGAGACAAGGTGAGGGAATTGGAGTATGTGAGAGAGAAAGGAATAAGAAAGATGGACACATTCAGAAAGAGAGATTCAGCCAAAGAGAAAGAAGCAGAGACAGGTGAAGAAAATTGAAGAAATGCTGGAGTTGAGCAGAACTGCAGATTTTATTTCATTTGGATCTACCATTATTTCTTAAAGCCCCATGGTGGCCAAACCATCGTAAATGTATCCTCCCTTTCCTCTCAGTTCTCCGTAGTTCTGCCTTTCTTTCGTCAGTAATACTTTTCACATTTGCTGAAAACTTGCTCTTGGCTTATTCTATTTCAGCCTACAGATCAGAATGTTGAATGAAGATCCCTGTAGTTTTGACAGATTTTCCAATTTAACTCAGTTGTGCCACTCTGCAACTCAAGGTGAGGCTCAGATTGAGCTCAGGTTTTGTGGTTTCGTTTTAAACAAGGTAAACATCAGGCTATTTATTGTGTCACGTTTTACAGCAAATGTTGGTGTAGACATTGACACCTAAAGTTTGGTGAGGGAGGTGGTTCAGGCACTGAATTAGCTGCAACTGTTAGGCTCAAGTATGAGGACTCGAGTTAAGAAATGGGCTATAGGTTTGAATTCCAGACGTGTCACGAAGTTGTCGCGTGGTGCTTTGCAAACAGAAGAAAGCAAAAGGTGCTTTTTTTGTTGTTGCAAACATCCTATGTAAACTAAGTTAACTACTGTATGACATATGGAATGCTTTCGAAAATGTCTGACATGTAGTGTGCTTTTATTTATTCATTTATTTATTTATCTATGTACTTTTTCCATTTTCCAGTTTGTTGATACAGCTTGTAACAAAAAGCACCTCTAATGACACCCATGGCTATGCTTCACTGAACTGGCAAATTGTATGCATGTGAGGTGATACATTGTTCTGTTGCACCCTGCTTCCAAGGCTTAATGAGTGCAATATTGACAACTGTACAATCAATATTAAGGTCAATATGCACCATGAGGGTTATAGCAAGAAACTGGCCATGTTGCAGCAAGTCATATATTACTTCTATTGATTTCCATGCCTCAACTATTGGTAGGTTACGCCCCAACTTTATCTGGTTAAGCACAGCATTGGCTATAAATTTAGTGATTGTGAAGGTATCACACACAAAAGCGGCACTTTGTTGCATTGCTTCAACTTTAAACGGTCTCATTCTTGCTAGGTGAAGCTTAATAAATCATAATTTTCACTATCATCTGAAGACACTCCCACAATCATCTGGTGACCATTTATGCCAACCTATTTTGTATTTTCCTCTCAGCGAGACCCATTTAATAGGCCTGGCAAGTTTAACAGTGTGATTTAGCAGGCCAACTGATGCCAAGACAAACCTCGATGCATCTGTTGTAACTTGTGTAACCTACAAAGCATAACGTGAGAGTTTCATATCGGGTTGAGGTAGGTTTTGCATTTTTAGGGGATTTGAGATCAAAAGGTTTACCTCGGCTCACAATGCCTGTTTACAGTCAGAGCGGATAGAGCTCTCAGGTCCCAGACTGCAGCTGCATCCAAATATCTTCTTAAGGTCAACCTTGTTCCTCTTTCACACTATTTCCCCCTTTATTTCCCCTTTTACATTAAATGGCTATAAAAAACATTTCAACAGATAGAGGAAGGTTACATCTGGCCATCTGAATTTCAGCACATCAGGATTCTATTGAATTCACATCCGTTTGCAAGTCCAACGAAAGCCCAGTAGAGGGTACTATGAGTGAGCAAATCACCTGTGCTTGAAGTCCAGGCTCAGTGCTTGGCTTGTGGTTCAGGAAAAACATGCAAAGGTGACAAGTATGGTGCAATGCGGCCATTTGCTGTTTAATCAAACAAAATAGCAAACTTGGAAAGACTCAACACAGACCCACATTTAAAACCTCTCTTCCTCGCTCACCAGCTTGTTTTCGCCATGTACTCCATCTATTCATGGACTGCAGATCCGGTCGGGCTGGTAGGGTCGGGGCCCAACCTACTTTTGAACATCAAATGTAAAAAAATTCGAATTTATCGGTAGCCACATACATTATATTATACACTGCGTCCCTGTGTGCCCCCACGCAGCCTATCAGAAGTCAATAAATTCTGTTATCTAAAAATCTATTGGGTAATTGTCATGTGACGTGAATCGAATTTTCACACACCACCGCTGCTCCCTTTATACAGTTAACATTAAACTGCTACTTCATTCTTTGGTTATCTGGCTAGCTTTTACTGAATAGTTGAAATGCCAAAAAATAACAGATTTTTTCGGGGCAATGCCAGCAAAAGTTGGAACGGGTACTGGTGTCAGGGATTTTTCGGCAACAGTGGATGTTTTGGGGATTGCCAGGGACTTCATCTGGCACGATAGACAGAGACAGTTCTTTGGCATTATTTAAAGAGGAGTGGTGAGTTTGACGTTTCTTTTTAAATTCCTTATCTACTACTACTTTAGGCTGCTCCCGTTAGGGGTCGCCACAGCGGATCATCCGTTTCCATTTCTTCCTGTCTTCTGCATCTTCCTCTGTCACACCAGCCACCTGCATGTCTTCCCTCACCACATCCATAAACCTCCTCTTTGGCCTTCCTCTTCTCCTCTTCCCTGGCAGCTCCATATTCAGCATCCTTCTCCCAATATACTCAGCATCTCTCCTCCACACATGTCCAAGCCATCTCAATCTTGCCTCTCTTGCTTTGTCTCCAAACCGTCCAACCTGAGCGGTCCCTCCAATATAATCGTTCCTAATCCTGTCCTTCTTCGTTACTCCCAGTGAAAATCTTAGCATCTTCAACTCTGCCACCTCCAGCTCCGCCTCCTGTCTTTTCGTCAGTGCCACTGTCTCCAAACCATATAACATAGCTGGTCTCACAACCATCTTGTAAACTTTCCCTTTAACTCTTGCTGATACCCTTCTGTCGCAAATCCCTCCTGACACACTTCTCCACCTACTCCAACCTGCCTGCACTCTCTTTTTCACCTCTCTACAGCACTCCCCGTTACTTTGGACAGTTGACCCCAAGTATTTAAACTCAAATGCCTTTGTCACCTCCACTCCTTGCATCCTGACCATTCCACTGTCCTCTCTCTCATTCACGCATAGGTATTCCGTCTTGCTCCTACTGACTTTCATTCCTCTTCTCTCCAGTGCATACCTCCACCTCTCCAGGCTCTCCTCAACCTGCACCCTACTCTCGCTACAGATCACAATGTCATCCGCGAACATCATCGTCCATGGAGACTCCTGCCTGATCTTGTCCGTCAACCTGTCCATCACCATTGCAAACAAGAAAGGGCTAAGAGCCGATCCTTGATGTAATCCCACCTCCACTTTGAACCCATCCGTCATTCCAACCGCACACCTCACCATTGTCACACTTCCCTCATACGTATCCTGCACCACTCCTACATACTTCTCTGCAACTCCCGACTTCCTCATACAATACCACACCTCCTCTCTCGGCACTCTGTCATAAGCTTTCTTTAAATCTACAAAGACACAATGCAACTCTTTCTGGCCTTCTCTATACTTCTCAATCAACATTCTCAAAGCAAACATCGCATCTGTGGTGCTCTTTCATGGCATGAAACCATACTGCTGCTCGCTGATCGTCACCTCTCCTCTTAACCTAGCTTCTATTACTCTTTCCCAAATCTTCATGCTGTGGCTGATCAACTTTATACCTCTGTAGTTGTTACAGTTCTGCACATCGCCCTTGTTCTTGAAAATCGGTACCAGTATGCTTCTTCTCCACTCCTCAGGCATCCTCTCACTTTCCAGGATTGTGTTAAACAATCTAGTTAAAAACTCCACTGCCATCTCTCCTAAACATCTCCATGCCTCCACAGGTATGTCATCAGGACCAACTGCCTTTCCACTCTTCATCCTCTTCATAGCTGCCCTCACTTCCTCCTTGCTAATCTGCTGAACTTCCTGATTCACTATCCCTACATCATCCAACCTTCTCTCTCTCTCATTTTCTTCATTCATCAGCCCCTCAAAGTATTCCTTCCACCTTCTTAGCACACCCTCCTCGCTTGTCAGCACATTTCCATCTCTATCCTTGATCGCCCTAACTTGCTGCACATCCTTTGCAGCTTGGTCCCTCTGTCTAGCCAATCGGTACAAGTCCTTTTCTCCTTCCTTAGTGTCTAATCTGTCATACAACCCACCATACGCCTTTTCCTTTGCCTTTGCCACCTCTCTCTTTGCTTTACGCTGCATCTCCTTGTACTCCTGTCTACTTTCTTCATCTCTCTTACTATCCCACTTCTTCTTTGCCAACCTTTTCCTCTGTATAATTTGCTGTACTTCCTCATTCCACCACCAAGTCTCCTTGTCTTCCTTCCTCTGTCCTGATGACACACCAAGTACCTTCCTAGCTGTCTCCCTCACTATTTCTGCAGTGGTTTTCCAGCCATCTGGCAACTCTTCACTACCACCCAGTGCCTGTCTTAACTCCTGCCTGAACTCCACACAACAGTCTTCCTTCTTCAACTTCCACCATTTGATCTTCGGCTGTGTCTTCACTCGCTTCCTCTTCTTGGTCTCCAAAGTCATCCTACAGACCACCATCCGATGCTGCCTAGCTACGTTCTCCCCTGTCACCACCTTGCAGTCTCCAATCCCTTTTAGATGGCACCTTCTACGTAAGATATAGTCCACCTGTGTGCACTTTCCTCCACTCTTGTACGTCACCCTGTGTTCCTCCCTCTTCTTGAAATATGTATTCACCACAGCCATTTCCATCCTTTTCGCAAAATCGACCACCATCTGTCCTTCCACATTTCTCTTCTTGACTCCATACCTTCCCATCACCTCCTCATCACCTCTGTTCCCTTCACCAACATGTCCATTGAAGTCCGCTCCAATCACCACTCTCTCCTCCTTGGGTACCCTCTCCACCATGTTGTCCAACTCACTCCAGAATTCTTCTTTTTCATCCATCTCACACCCAACTTGCGGGGCATATGCGCTGATAACATTCAGCAATAAACCTTCAATTTCCAGCTTCATACTCATCACTCTGTCTGACACTCTCTTCACCTCCAGCACGCTCTTGACATACTCTTCCTTCAGAATTACCCCTACCCCATTACTCCTCCCATTCACACCATGGTAGAAGAGTTTGAATCCACCTCCGATACTCCTGGCCTTACTCCCCTTCTACCTGGTCTCTTGCACACACAGTATGCCTACCTTTCTTCTTTCCATCATGTCAGCCAGCTCTCTCCCTTTACCAGTCATAGTGCCAACATTCAAAGTTCCAACTCTCACCTCCACATGCCTACCCTTCCTCCTCTCTAGCTGCCTCGGGACATGCTTTCCCCCTCTCCTTCTCCTTCGCCCAACAGTAGCATAGTTTCCACCGACACCCTGCTGGTTAACAGTACCGGTGGCGGTCGTTGGTAACCCGTGTCTCGACCGATCCGGTATGTAAGTCTTATTTATGATCCGCATATTTGATTTGGCAAAGATTTTACGCCGGATGCCCTTCCTGATGCAACCCTCCCCATTTGTCCGGGCTTGGGACCGGCACTAAGGATGCACTGGCTTGTGCATCCTCAGTGGCTGGGTTTTTTAAATTCTATATGATAGGACTTATTCTTTACGGTCTTAATAATGTATTAGCTGTAATATAATGATCTTAAAAGTGGCTCTGGGAGTCAAGTCGGTGCAAAGTCGGGGAGCGAGGGGATGGGGTGGTGTGTGTGTGTGTGTGTGTGTGTGTGTGTGTGTGTGTGTGTGTGTGTGTGTGTGTGTGTGAAGGAGCAAATTCAAAAGGCATCGTGTGGGCCATGCATCTATTGACCCCATGGTTTCTGAGCTAAGATGATCTTTTGGGTGTTGAACAGGTGTATGAGGCAAAAATGTGACCTCATGGTTTTCCTGAACACACAGAAAGTACCATCTCACGACCATCACTAGATGACGTTGCAGCAGTGAAACATTAAACGCGGTGACGCTTCTGCTATCTAACAATTCTAAAATCACTATTGCAGTAGAAGAATGAGAACAAGAATAAGAAGAATGCTTGTTGTAGTTTGTAATACATTAGATTAGGTCACCTGTGTTAGCTAACTTTGGTCCCGAGGGTACCATTATTAAGTGTGTGTGTGTGTGTGGGGGGAGTGTTTAATGCCAGGCTGACTGCACACAAGTGAAAATAATAAAGATGGTAATAATAATTATTTTATCTAAAGGCACCTTTCATGACACTCAAGGTCACCTTACATCAAATACAATAAAAGAAATCAGTAAAAACATTAGTGCAATCAACAATAAAATACACAATAAGCAATAGAGCTTATGTCAGCAGGAGTTAAAAAAAAGATGGATTTGATGCTGTTAATGTGAGTATGGTAGTTTAAAAATGTGGGTTTTAAGAGCAGATTTTAATTCTTTAATGGAGTCCAGTAAGCGGATGTGACGGGGAATGGAGTTCCAGAGTTTGGGTGCAGCGAAAGCCCTGGCACCCATTGTGCTGAGGTTGATGGCTGGTAGTGCCAATAGACCTGCTGGTGAAGACAGCAGAGAGCGAGATAGGGTGTAAGTCTAAAGGAGGTCTGTGAGATAAGCAGGAGATATATTATGAAGAGTTTGTGTATTAATAATCTACTACTACTACTTTCGGCTGCTCCCGTTAGGGGTCGCCACAGCGGATCATCCGTTTCCATTTCTTCCTGTCTTCTGCGTCTTCCTCTGTCACACCAGCCACCTGCATGTCTTCCCTCACCACATCCATAAACCTCCTCTTTGGCCTTCCTCTTCTCCTCTTCCCTGGCAGCTCCATATTCAGCATCCTTCTCCCAATATACTCAGCATCTCTCCTCCACACATGTCCAAGCCATCTCAATCTTGCCTCTCTTGCTTTGTCTCCAAACCGTCCAACCTGAGCAGTCCCTCTAATATAATCGTTCCTAATCCTGTCCTTCTTCGTTACTCCCAGTGAAAATCTTAGCATCTTCAACTCTGCCACCTCCAGCTCCGCCTCCTGTCTTTTCGTCAGTGCCACTGTCTCCAAACCATATAACATAGCTGGTCTCACAACCATCTTGTAAACTTTCCCTTTAACTCTTGCTGGTACCCTTCTGTCGCAAATCACTCCTGACACACTTCTCCACCCACTCCAACCTGCCTGCACTCTCTTTTTCACCTCTCTACTGCACTCCCCGTTACTTTGGACAGTTGACCCCAAGTATTTAAACTCAGATGTCTTTGTCACCTCCTCTCCTTGCATCCTGACCATTCCACTGTCCTCTCTCTCATTCACGCATAGGTATTCCGTCTTGCTCCTACTGACTTTCATTCCTCTTCTCTCTAGTGCATACCTCCACCTCTCCAGGCTCTCCTCAACCTGCACCCTACTCTCACTACAGATCACAATGTCATCCGCGAACATCATCGTCCATGGAGACTCCTGCCTGATCTTGTCCGTCAACCTGTCCATCACCATTGCAAACAAGAAAGGGCTAAGAGCTGATCCTTGATGTAATCCCACCTCCACCTTGAACCCATCCGTCATTCTAACCGCACACCTCACCATTGTCACACTTCCCTCATACGTATCCTGCACCACTCCTACATACTTCTCTGCAACTCCTGACTTCCTCATACAATACCACACCTCCTCTCTCGGTACTCTGTCATAAGCTTTCTCTAAATCTACAAAGACACAATGCAACTCTTTCTGGCCTTCTCTATACTTCTCAATCAACATTCTCAAAGCAAACGTCGCATCTGTGGTGCTCTTTCGTGGCATGAAACCATACTGCTGCTCGCTGATCGTCACCTCTCCTCTTAACCTAGCTTCTATTACTCTTTCCCAAATCTTCATGCTGTGGCTGATCAACTTTATACCTCTGTAGTTGTTACAGTTCTGCACATCGCCCTTGTTCTTGAAAATCGGTACCAGTATGCTTCTTCTCCACTCTTCAGGCATCCTCTCACTTTCCAGGATTGTGTTAAACAATCTAGTTAGAAACTCCACTGCCATCTCTCCTAAACATCTCCATGCCTCCACAGGTATGTCATCAGGACCAACTGCCTTTCCATTCTTCATCCTCTTCATAGCTGCCCTCACTTCCTCCTTGCTAATCCGCTGAACTTCCTGATTCACTATCCCTACATCATCCAACCTTCTCTCTCTCTCATTTTCTTCATTCATCAGCCCCTCAAAGTATTCCTTCCACCTTCTTAGCACACTCTCCTCGCTTGTCAGCACATTTCCATCTCTATCCTTGATCGCACTAACTTGCTGCACATCCTTTGCAGCTTGGTCCCTCTGTCTAGCCAATCGGTACAAGTCCTTTTCTCCTTCCTTAGTGTCTAATCTGTCATACAACTCACCATACGCCTTTTCCTTTGCCTTTGCCACCTCTCTCTTTGCTTTACGCTGCATCTCCTTGTACTCCTGTCTACTTTCTTCATCTCTCTGACTATCCCACTTCTTCTTTGCCAACCTTTTCCTCTGTATAATTTGCTGTACTTCCTCATCCCACCACCAAGTCTCCTTGTCTTCCTTCCTCTGTCCTGATGACACACCAAGTACCTTCCTAGCTGTCTCCCTCACTATTTCTGCAGTGGTTTTCCAGCCATCTGGCAACTCTTCACTACCACCCAGTGCCTGTCTTAACTCCTGCCTGAACTCCTCACAACAGTCTTCCTTCTTCAACTTCCACCATTTGATCTTCGGCTGTGTCTTCACTCGCTTCCTCTTCTTGGTCTCCAAAGTCATCCTACAGACCACCATCCGATGCTGCCTGGCTACGCTCTCCCCTGTCACCACCTTGCAGTCTCCAATCCCTTTTAGATGGTGCCTTCTACATAAGATATAGTCCACCTGTGTGCACTTCCCTCCACTCTTGTACGTCACCCTGTGTTCCTCCCTCTTCTTGAAATATGTATTCACCACAGCCATTTCCATCCTTTTCGCAAAATCGACCACCATCTGTCCTTCCACATTTCTCTTCTTGACTCCATACTTTCCCATCACCTCCTCATCACCTCTGTTCCCTTCACCAACATGTCCATTGAAGTCCGCTCCAATCACCACTCTCTCCTCCTTGGGTACCCTCTCCACCATGTCGTCCAACTCATTCCAGAATTCTTCTTTTTCATCCATCTCACACCCAACTTGCGGGGCATATGCGCTGATAACATTCAGCAATAAACCTTCAATTTCCAGCTTCATACTCATCACTCTGTCTGACACTCTCTTCACCTCCAGCACGCTCTTGACATACTCTTCCTTCAGAATTACCCCTACCCCATTTCTCCTCCCATTCACACCATGGTAGAAGAGTTTGAACCCACCTCCGATACTCCTGGCCTTACTCCCCTTCCACCTGGTCTCTTGCACACACAGTATGCCTACCTTTCTTCTTTCCATCATGTCAGCCAGCTCTCTCCCTTTACCAGTCATAGTGCCAACATTCAAAGTTCCAACTCTCACCTCCACATGCCTACCCTTCCTCCTCTCTAGCTGCCTCTGGACATGCTTTCCTCCTCTCCTTCTCCTTCGCCCAACAGTAGCATAGTTTCCACCGACACCCTGCTGGTTAACAGTACCGGTGGCGGTCGTTGGTAAGCCGGGCCTCGACCGATCCGGTATGTAAGTCTTATTTATGATCCGCATATTTGATTTGGCAAAGATTTTACGCCGGATGCCCTTCCTGACGCAACCCTCCCCATTTGTCCGGGCTTGGGACCGGCACTAAGGATGCACTGGCTTGTGCATCCTCAGTGGCTGGGTTAGTTTGTGTATTAATAATAAAAATTTAAAATTAATCTGCTGTGACACAGGAAGCCAGTGTAATTGAATCAGCAGGGGACAGACATGGTCAGTGGACTTTGAATGTGTAATAATCCATGCTGTAGAATTCTGGATGAGTTGAAGTTGGTGAATAAGTTTGTTGGGGATGCCTGCCAGGATTGCATTGCAGTTGTCAATGTGTGATGTGACCAAAACCTTGACTAACACTTCCGTGTAGTGTTGTGTTGTGTTAAAACAGGGCGTAGTCAGGAGATGTTTTGCAGATGGAAAAAGGCAATCTGGGAGACATTGTTTATATGACTGGAAAAGGAAAGGGTACTATCGAGGATAACACCAAGGCTCTTAGCCTGGCAGACACAGGAATGGTGGCTCCAGCAATGGGGAATGAGTAAATATTGGTTTTTGAGAGTGTAGATCTAGTGCCAATGAGGAGTAGCTCAGTGTTGAATTTCAGATGTTTGTTATCCATATCAGTATATCATGCAGACAAACAGTGAGGGTACTGGAGGGGAAAGTGGAAGTGGTTTTAGTGGAAACATAAAGCTGTGTATCATCAGCATAGCAGTGGAAATTGATACCATAGTGCCAGAAGATGTTGCCAAGAGGGAGGAGGTAAATAATAAACAGTAGTGGCTCCAACACTGAACCCTGTGGAACTCCATGAGGAACTATCACACTTTCTGAGTGGTAATTCTGAATTTGTACAAAATGTGTCCTGTCTGTAAGGTAGGAAGCAAACCACTGATACACAGTGCCCGCTACTCCAATGCTAACCAGACGATCCATGAGGAGCTGATGGGATATAGTATCAAAGGCTGCGGTGAGGTCAAGGAGGATGAGGATAGAGAGTAGACCAGAGTCAGCTGAATGAAGGAGGTCATTATTGATCTTAACCAGGGCTGTTTCTGTGCTATGTTAGGGGTGAAAGCCAGATTGGAATTGCTGAAAGAGATTATTGTTGTCAAGGTAGATTTGGAGTTGAGATGCTCTCTCAAGGATTTTGGAGATGAATGGTAAATTGGAAATAGGCCGGTAGTTGTTTTGGTCAGTAGAATCTAAGTTAAGTTTTTTTTTTTCAGATTTGGTTTGATTATGGCAACCTTCAGCGAAGGGGGAACTGTACCAGTGGACAGAGAGGAGCTGATGATGGAGGTTATCAGGAAGATGATAGAGGGCAGGCAGGTTTTAACTAGGGTTGTGGGAATTGGGTCCAGGTGACATGTGGAGGTGCTAGACTTAGTAATAAGTTCAGAAATGCAATTTTCTGTTGGAAGATTGAAGTCACGTAGGACAGTGGATGGAGACAGTTTCATAGTGCTTGCTGATGGTAAGTCAGTCTGTATGATGTTAGCAGAGGCTAGCTGCTTGTGAATGGTACTAATTTTGGAGTTGAAAAACTGCAGTAAAGCAGAGCATTGTTCATTAGAAAGGTTATTTTTCATATTGGTTTCAGGTGGATTTAGTAACCTTTTAACTGTGAAGAGAGTTCCAGTTTTGCCTTCAACGGTACTGATGATATTTCCATAACAGGATGTTTTAGCTGTTGAAAGAGCATTTTTGTAATGGAGTATGTGATCTGAATACATTTTTTTTGTGAACAGCAAGTCCAGTCTTGGTGCAAAGCCTCTCAAGACACTGATCTATAACTTTGAGCTGATGTAATTCAGGTGTGTGCCAGGGAGCAGTTTGGGCAAATAAGACAACCTGTATTTTCAGAGTGGCTGAAGTATCAAGTGCAGAAGATAACATATAATTGTAGTAGTCCATAAGATCAGGGAGTGAGGAGGTGGGAGCAGGAATGGGGTTTGAGGTAATTAAACTGCTGAGATCATCTGGATTAACATATATAATGTTGCAATGTTGTATGGTACGATGCACCCTTGATTTACTGAGCTGTAGGTTAGTGTTGAATAACACAGCTCTATGGTCCGAGATGGTTATTTCAGCAAAGGTGATGTTATATGGTGTGATGCCAGAACAGAAAACCAAGTCAAGGATATGACCCTTGTTGTGGGTTGTAAAGTTGACATTGTGTTAGATCAAAGCAATCTAACATTGCATTAAAATGTTTGATGAACATATTGCCAGTATTATTAAAATGAAAATTTAGATCCCCTATTAGGATTATATTCAGAGACATTGTACTAAGGGTGGTTAAAACTGTTTAGAGTCCAGTGATAAAATATTCGATGCCTTAGGTAGTCTGTACAGAGCAGCTATAATGATGGGTGTAGGTCCATAGAGCTTAACGGGCAGCAATTCAAAGGAAGATTGATCAGGTAGAGCTTGTGGCATTGGTTTTAAGCTATCGTGATCGAAAAGCGCAAGGCCACCTCCTCTGCCCGAAGACAGAGGTTTGCATATGTAAACGAATCCTGGTGAAGTTGCTGAATTTAGCTGTAGAAAGTCATTTTGTGACTGCCATGTTTCTGTGAGACATACATAGTCCAGTTTTTGTGCTCTGTTATGAAGTCATTGACCAGAGGAGCTTTGTCAGTAATAGATCGGATATAATAGAGGGCAAACAGTTGCGCGTACAAACAGCTGATTTAACTAGTGGAATTAGCACACGGTGGTCTACATGCCGGTCACGTCGTAATATGCTGTGTGGATAAGAAGCATAATAATGTATGGGGAAAACTCCTATTGAGAGGGTTAATGACAGATGAGGTCAATGGGGGGAGTTATCGGGCAAAATGGTACTGTGGGGTGCCGCTGTAGGCGGAAACGGATGTTCCGGGAGTGAAGTGTGGGACGTAAACAGTCAGTCACGTGGAGAAAATGGCTGCTACACCTTGTTTACATTTCTTGCTGCCTGAAGGAGACAGATGGGGGAAATCACGGGTTTCAACTTTAACCAAACCAAACCCATACCTAAATTTAACCAAGAGGTGGTCAGAGATAGGGGGTTTATCATTGACTCCGCCGCCAAACTTATCTTGGACGCCCGTCTGTTATTGCCTGGCTTAAAGTCGTCACATTTTTTTTTCGAGGCGACAGCCAGCCCACTTTTAGAGAGGGGGCGTGATGTAGTCGGCATCTGTCGGTAGTGATCTGACCTCAGTGTGAAATGGCTTGATTTCTCTATGGGTAATTTTTATGAAAAAAAAAAGTTAAAATTATATACTCTCCAAGGAACTGTTGGACTTGGGGTCAGTCCTTTAGTGTACATTACATTACATTACATTATCCAAAGGAATTGAATCAAGTGCAACCGGACTTGGTATATATCCGTGAAGACGTTTCGCTTCTCATCCAAGAGGCTTCATCAGTTCGTGCCTTTATGACTAAACCAAGCTAGTCTGACTGGCTGTTGATGAAACTCAGATATTTATCCTCTTTGGAGTCGTTATCAGAGCTATTGATGACCATGGCTCTTTGTGTTCCGATGTTTAGCAACACCCGTGCCCGAAAGGCACGAACTGATGACGCCTCTTGGATGAGAGGCGAAACATCTTCACGGATATATACCAAGTCCAGTTGCACTTGATTCAAGTCCTTTGGATAACCATGACCTGGATGAATGAGAATATTCACAGACGTTACATTACAGTCATTTAGCTGTAATGTAATGTCATGTACATTACAGCTAAATGTAATGTACATTACACTACAGCTATGGACTAGACTGCTGTAGATCAGGAGTCGAGTCCATCAAGCAGAAGCATTTATTCGGCATTTATTAAACCTTACTCAGCTCACCAAATGTGGGAAACAGTGCAAAGCACGCAGAAACTGACAGATATTGTCGATACTAATATTGTCATTATATGACAATTTGTATACACAATAATACCTCAATGTTTCAATATTAAGGCAGCGATGGAACAATGTGTCATTTTATTAATTTTGTGCGGTTCCACATAAAAATAACATTTATTTTTTTTGAGAATCGGTCACCAGAGAAATGAATGAAGTTTGTTCTGCGGAAGAAAGATAGCCACTAGAGGGCGTACATTTTCACTTTCCCTCCCTGTTCAGAGATCCGACGTCGTCCATGTCTGTCAACTCTCACCTGGAGGGGACAGTCTTCCTCTTACCCCCCACCACACACACACACACACACACACACACACACGCCTCTTATCTCTCCTGCCTTCAGCTCGTCCTCAAAGCTTATTTACTTGGAAATGTCAGCCATGGTGAAATAATTTGTTGATTATGTAACAAGCTAATCTATGCTCCCTTATTTTCGCGTGGGCTTTGCATGTGAAAGAGGCTTTACATTTACATTCTGAAGAGACTCCATACAGATTCACTTTAAGTCACCCTGTTCCTGTAAAGTTGGCTGTTATGTGGTGGTGGAGAACACCTGGAGGATATCTGCTGTCATTATCAAGTGACCTCTGAACAGTAGGCTCTTCCTTGATCGCTGCCTGTCTGGCTCCTTTTTATAATTGACAAGGCTGTAACTGCAGGGTTTTAATAAAGTTTAACATGCTTGGGCTGGATAATGACACATTAGGGGGTTTGCACAGCAGCTTACTGCAAAATACAAAAGACACTTACTGAAAGGCACCAAATTATGCAAATTGCTTTTTCTCCAATTTCTTTTTTTTTATATCCAACATTTCCACGATGTGGGCGGCCTCTGGAATAGTTGTGGCGACCTTTCAAAGACGGGGGGGGGGGGGTTAATGGTGAATGGAAGTGGGCTGAGGAAGTGTGTGTGTTTCGTGTGTCTTTGTATGTTTTCTGTGTCTTTGTGTGTGCCACGTGTGTCTGTCTGCATGCGTTTTTGTACATGTAAGTGTGTGTGCATATGCATGCATGTTTTGAGTGTGTTAGCCTGCATGTGCTCTTGCATGCATGTACATATATATCTGATTATGTGTGTGCTGGGGCATATGCGTTTGCATGTGTAAGTGTGCACACTTGTGCGTGCGTGCGTGTGCGTGTGCGTGTGTGTGTGTGTAAAAAGAAGAACTACAGTTAGACTTGCTGGTGGTTAATGTGGGAGATTAGCTGGAGAGGAAACCTGAAAGGAGGTTTGTCAGGGACACATGAGGGCAAGAGCAGGGAAACAAAAACAGGATGGTTTTCAGACCAACATGGAACATTCTGGAACAGGGAGGGCGAAGTTGTTGAAAGAGTGACAGTAGGAAACTGTCCTCTCCCATTGTGCTTTATATGCTCTGCCTTGTCACAGAGAGCGTGTCCCTCCGCCCAAAAAAGGAAGAACAAATATGCTGACAATATGTGTGTGCTGGTGAAGCTGTTCTATCTTTCACTGTAGATAACCTACACACTAATACATATTGCATACAAAAATCAGCTAAGACTATACTTATAGTCACATGTCTTTGGTTTACTTTGATTTCCAAGCTGTTCCAGGGTCACAATATTAATTAAGATTTTCAACATTAGAACTCTACAGGGGGATTCTCTGCAAATCAAGGCTATAGTCCATCCAAATTGGACAATTAAATGCTCATTTACTGGTGTGCCCTCATAATTATGAATGGTGTGTGTGTGTGTGTGTGTGTGTGTGTGTGTGTGTGTGTGTGTGTGTGTGTGTGTGTGTGTGTGTGTGTGTGTGTGTGTGTGTGTGTGTGTGTGTTTTCATGTTTCTCCAGCTGTCCAGTCTCTGAACAGCCTGAATGACCAGATCGCAAGCTTCATGGTGACTGAACCAAAGTCCTTGGAGCAGGAAGACCATGCTTTCCTACCTACTGAGAAGGACACGTTGCAGAAGTCCATGACCTTGATGAGGCACCTGCTTGTGGACGCTCAGGTACAAGAACCACAATACTGCAGTGATACTCAAAAAAAGACAGGCAGGCCCAGAGATACAGAGGAACAATAATGACATTTGGTTGTTGGTTCCATTTCCTTACACTGACACAAGTGTGTATTCCAGCCTTCAGCAGATATGGTAGCTAATGTTGCATCTATGGTACTAATCAAGATCGCTTTTAGTGCTGTTTTGTAATACTCTGACCGTAGGGGATCTGATCTCTGATAAAATATTCACGTATAAAACCTTAAGGGTATCCAGGACTGATCTGAAGAAAGATACATTTCCTTCACTGTGTAAATTACCTGTTCAAGTAATCTCAGAGAGGCAAAGGTCAAAATAGATACTAAGTTCAAAACATCCCAACAAAAAAAACTTAGAAAAGCCACTTAATGTATAAACACAAATAGTATTAATGACACAGATGTCAGAACTGCCCTGTCCCTTGACAATGTATAATGGAGGTGGAATATTCAGGTTACATTCCCTCTACATTTCCACTGGGTAGACCTGTATATTGCCAATAAGGAACAGAATCTGTTATTTCAAAGATGATTTGCCTTCTCAGGATGTTAGACCAGCTAAATACATCACAATATCAGCACATATGGGTAATTGTTCATTCAGTTTACCAAGCTCTCTCTTGCTCTCGCTCCCTCTCTCTCTCTCATTCCTTCTTCATGAATCATCCCCCAACTCCCTTTATTCAGCTATGACCCCCTTGTTCTCAAAATACATTTGCAGGGCATCAATCACCCAAGGGACAGGCTCCAAGAATGCTTGGGGTTTGATGTTTGCCAACTTCTGGCATGGCAGCTTTGTTAATAATAATCTAATGAATTTGCTTAACCACATTTGCAGCATCCTGTGTCTGAATGGGCCCACTAGATATAGACAATGGGGACGCAACGTTATGGGCATTCTTCCTCTGACATGCGCTCTCTTTCTGCTCCCTCCTCTTATGTTCTGTCATTCATGCTCATAATTTTCTGTAACCTTGGTGAGGAAAGAGGAGAAGGATGAGGAAGAGATGAGAGGCTGGATTCTCAGGAGCTTAGAGAGGTTGGGAAGGGAGGATGTGGTCAATGGAATGGGCAGTGTCAACAGCCTGATTGAGCTGCTGGTGATTTGACAATGAAAGAAAGGACAATACCAGCTACCGTTTTAGTTTTTCAAAAAAACCTAATTATTTTCAGTCTGAGAAAAACAGAAATGATATGTTGGACTTCTCTTTTTTTTACCCCCCCCCCTTTTCTCCCCAATTGTATCTGGCCAATTACCCTGCTCTTCCGAGCCATCCTGGTCACTGCTCCACCCCCTCTGCCAATCCGGGGAGGGCTGCAGACTACTACATGCCTCCTCCGATACATGTGGAGTCGCCAGCTCCTTCTTCTCATCTGACAGTGAGGAGTTTTGCCAGCAGGATGTAGCATGTGGGAGGATCACGTTATTCCCCTCAGTCCCCTCCCCACCCTGAACAGGCACCCCGACTGACCAGAGGAGGTGCTAGTGCAGTGACCAGGACACATACCCACGTCCAGCTTCCCACCCGCAGACACGGCCAATTTTGTCTGTAGGGATGCCCAACCAAGCCAGAGGTAACATGGGGATTTGAACCAGTGAGCCCCTTGTTGGTAGGCAATGGAATAGACCGCTACGCTACCTGGGCATCTGATATGTTGGACTTGTGGTTATGGCAGCCACATAAGAAAACATGTCTCACACTGCTCTGCTATAGCCACTACAAATCCTACTGAAAATACTTGCATTTGCAACAAAAAATCATAACATAGTGTTAGTGTGGATATAGTAATTCTGAAGGTTGGCAAATTAAGTAAAGAAAAGAGCAAAGTGTCAAAGCAGCCAAAGTTAACTGACTGTAACGTTTGTGGTGAAACACAGAAAGCTAACAAAGACATGGAGGAGGAGGAGGAGGTGGCCAGCAGACAAGGGGGAACTCGTAGGTGCAAATGCGGACACAATACTGGCTGCTATAAACTCCATGAAAACAGAGTTTTCATCAAGATTTGATGAAATTATGGTGGCGATAGAAAACAGGAAGGAGATAAGCAACTGCACTAAAGCTCCGGAGACAAGGTAGCTAACCTGTAAGCTAAAGTACACACACTGGAGTCAAAAATAAAACGCTGGTGAATAAGCTCGTGGACTTGGAAACCAGACCTTGATTGAACAACCTGAGACTAGTACCTGCCAGAGGGTGCCAAAGGATGGGACCCATTTTCTTTTTTGGAAAAATGGATTCCAGATGTACTGGATGCGATAACTGTGCAATGGATTGCACAGTTAAAAAAATGTTTCAAAAACCAACTAAAAAATTTGATTTATTTGCGAAATTTAGTTTATTTTGTGGCGATTGGCAGCGGCGGTGGCCAAGACTGTATGTTTATATGTTCACTTAAAACTCCAGAAATACTAACTGTAGAACAAAAAGAAAGGTATCTTTGGAATCAGCACTTTCCAAGGATTGCACAGTTTGAAAGATATTCCAAAAAAACAAGTAAACATTTTGATTTATTTACGAAATTGAGTTAATTTTGTGACGATTTGTGGCAGCAGCGGCCAAGACTGTATGTTTGTATGTTTGCTTAATACTCCAGAAATACTCATTGTAGAACAAAACGAAAAGTATCTCTAGAATCAGCACTTTCCAAGGATTGCACAATTTGAAAAATATTTCAAAAAACAAGTAAAAATTTTGATTTATTTGCGAAAGAGGCATTCCAATGATGCTTTGTGGAGACTTCCGGCAAATCCTTCCAGTGGTCAACGGGCATGAAAATCACTCACCTTTCGTCGAAATTCGCCGTTTTGAATCCAAAATAGGTGACCTACGTGAATCGTGTAGATCCGATGAAAAAATATTTTTTGGGGGGGGGGGGTGTATGGACCGGACATGGAGATATACACGAGAGCGTGGAGCCATGGTGAGATGGCCTATCGAATTCGCCTTTTTCATTGTAAAAATTTTCCCCTTACGAGCGCGAGGGGCCTCGTGTCACCAGTCTTCCCTGGGAAGGTAACGCTACCCGATTGGTTTGTGAAGTGCTCGTGCAGCGAGTGCTTGTGCTGACCAAAGCGATTGATGGAGCAGCGCGCGGGGTTGAGGGAAGACGACTCTTTGGACTAACGTTAGCTGACTGATGCCTGCCTGACTGAATCTGGTGAGCGTTTCAATCATTTCAATATTTTCTGATGTATAACGTTACTCAGGAGCTCTGTTGACATAGCCTAGTCCTACATGATATCAGGTAATCTATCACTAGCTAGAGATTTAATAAAGAATCCACGTGTCATCGACGCATACGTTAGCTATATTCCACACAGACAGGTGGAGAGATTTGCGTCTTGTGGAAAATTGTTAGCTAGCTAGTTAGTAGGGTAACGTTAGCTAACGTTAACTTACACCGTATACGCAGCAGACTAGGTTGTATAGCTAACAATATCCCACAAAAAGAAACACGATGAACGTTAACTGTTGGCTAATTCTCAAAATCTCTAAAACCCATTTCAGGACATGTGGACTGAAGAACTGGTGCGGTGGGAGGCTGAGATAACGTTAACGCTAGCTAGCTAATGTTAGCTAGCTTTTTGTGTTCTAAGTTAGCTAACTCACATTGTAGAATCTGAGTCAACAAATTAGCTAAAGTTATGTTAGCGAACGTTAACAATATCATAATTTCACTGCCCTATGTGTATGTTTCACAGGACAGGCTTATATCAAAGAACTGGACTGTAACCATCGATTTATGAGTGGCGCAAGCCTGGGGGCTCTCTAGTGCCTGGCTGTTCCAGGATCACGCTAAAGCGCAGGCGAGTGTAGCGAAATACATCGTGTAAGTGTACATTGCCAGAATTATGTTGAGTAATCTTAGTCAATGGAAGGGACGTAATGTTACTTATTAACCTACCATATTGTAACTGTAAATACCGGATACCTTTTAATCTGAAATCCAACTATGTATGTAGGCCTAACGTTGTGTGTAAAACAATTTTCGATTTTACTCAGTGGGTTAGGGTAACGTGAGGCCTATAGTCTTAGTTACTTATCTGACCTTGTGAAACACTCATTTACACATCTGATTTCAAGTGGACAGATATCTGTATAACATGTAACGTCAGATCCAAGTGTGAACAACCACCACTTATCAATTAAACTAGAAGTTAACCCTACTAACGTTAACATTGTTTTTCCAGAATGAGTGTGTTAGGAGAGAAAGATGCTCTTGTTGTAAAACAAGTGGATCATAAACCGCTGACTTTCGCCATGTCCAAGGTGACTGAGCCGTGGTCTGCTCGTCAGCAGCGCCACCTAGCGGCAATCCCCGAGTTCACAACGGACATTCAGCATGTGGCCAGGAAGTCCAACCCTGTTGCTGATTGTCTGTCGCGTGTGCTTGTGTGTCCTGTGCACCTCGGTGTGGATTTCTCAGCTATGGCTGCCGACCAGCCCAGCAACCCGGACGTCCTTGCCCTTAGGTCAACGCGTACTGGCCTCAAGCTGGAGGACGCTGTGATGCAGGAAGGCAGTCCTGCCCTCCTCTGCGATGTCTCCACCGGCCATCCCCGCCCCGTTGTTCCAGTGGCCTGGCGCCATCGAGTTTTCGATTCGATTCACTCCCTCTCGCACCCTGGAGTTCGGACGTTGGTGAAGTTGGTCGGTTCCAAGTTCGTCTGGCCTGGCCTCCGCAAGGATGTAAAGGGTGGGCCGCTGCATGTGTAGCGTGCCAGCGCGCTAAGGTCCACTAGCACACTAAGTCGCCCCTCGAACCGTTTCTGATCCCGGCCAGACGTTTCGACCACGTGCATGTGGACCTGGTGGGCCCTCTACCTTCTTCACAGGGTTTTACGCACCTGCTCACAATGGTGGATCGGACCCCCAGGTGGCCAGAGGCTGTCCCTCTGTCCTCCACAACATCCTCAGATGTTGCACGCGCTTTTCTTTCCTCCTGGGTCGCCCGTTTCGGCGCTCCGTCAGGTATCACCTCAAACAGGGGCCCCCAGTTCGTGTCAGAGCTCTGGTCGGCACTTGCACGATCCTTGGGTGTGCAGGTACACCGCACTACCACGTACCACCCTCAGGCTAACAGCTTGTGTGAACGTTTTCACCGGTTGCTCAAGGCAGCACTGCGTGCTGCGCTCTCGGATGGTAACTGGGTGGATCGTTTATCTTGGGTTATGCTCGGGTTGCATTCGGCTCCTAAGGAGGACCTCGACGCTTCGCCTGCTGAGCTGGTGCTCGGTCAGCCGCTCCGCGTCCCTGGGGAATTTTTGCCTGGGAGTTCCGCTCCTCGACCCCGTCCGGCCATTTATCCTTTTTTGTCCGACAGCACTCGAGTTCCAGGCCCCGTTCACCGTTGTTTTCCGCGGTCGTTTGTGCCTGCGGAGCTCATGTCGGCTCGTTTTGTTTTTGTACGGCATGATGCTCACCGCTTGCCCCTCCAACCCCCATATGATGGCCCATTTCGGGTTCTTGAGACGGGTCCTAAGGGTTTTGTGCTGGATATGGGTGGGCGTAGGGAGTGTGTCACGCTTGATAGGCTTAAACCGGCGCACAGGGTGGCAGGCGAAGTTGTGTTAACGGCCCAGGTTCCCCGTCGGGGTCGTCCTCCTTCCAAGGGTTCAGCGTTCTGCTTCTCAGCCGACTTTGGACAGTGTTTCACCTACTGTTTCGGCTGAGGGATGGCGCAGCCGTTATGGCAGGCTGCTTAAGCCTCCAGTGAGACACTAATTTTCTTTCCAGGAGACCCTTCTGGGTGTTCGGGGGGGGGGCTGTGTGGCGGACACTAGGGGCTATGCCTCTCACCCAGCAGGACTGTGAGCTGGGGGCGTGGTTTACGTTCCCGGGCTTGCTGGTGCAGGGTTGTTCCTGCTGTAGTTTGGTTTTGGAGCTGAGGAATAAACAGCAAACTCACCTTCGTCTCCTGTGTTTTTTCCTCATCCTGCCACAATGTCATCGATAATATGAAATCAGGAAACAGGACAAGGCCAGATTGTCTTGCAATTGATCTGTGTAAAAAAAATTAAAGATTAAATTACTAATACTACTTTTGGAAACGTTTCTAGAGGAATTTCAGAATGACAGTCTTCTACCCTCTATGAACAGCTTTAATTATTTTACTCCTAAAACCAGGTAAACCCTCTAACAAATGTGAGAACATGAGATCATGACCTGACTACTTGATGCAATTGTTAAATTCTGACCTGAAGATGTGTAAACTTTAAGCAAAAGGTTTCCAAAAAGTATTGCCAAATACCATTGATAGAGATCAAAATGGATTTATAATTGGAAGGCAAGGTTTCTGCAATTTAAGAAGGGCATTGAATATTATTCATTCGAACAAAGAAATACCAGATACAGCGCTTCTGTCATTAGATGGCGAAAAGGCCTTTGATAGGGTCAAATGGCCTTATCGTTGCAATGTTTTAGAAAGGTTTGGGTGTGGAAATAACTTTATAAAATGGGTTCACGTAATACATAAAATTTCTACAGCAGAAATCCTAACAAATAGAAATGTTTCAAAACCAATAGAAATTACTAAAGTTTGCTGATAAGGTTACCCACCCTCGCCCTTACTGTTAACATTAGCAGTTGAACCTCTCGCAATAGCAGTACATTCACACCCACAGTTTTGTGGAATAACAGTAGGGTTGACAGAGCACAGAATCTCCTTGTATGCTGATGATGTAATTTTATTCATGTCAAATTTAAATAAATAAATTCCGGCCTTGTTACGGCTAATAAAATCATTTGGCGATATTTCTGGCTATAAAGTAAATGACTAAATCCTCTATATTATTACTTAATGCAAATGAAAGAAGGAATCAAATTTCTGAGATGATTCAATTTAATGTTGTAGAACAGTTTAAACATTTGACAGTACAGATTTATCCTAGGCTAGAAAATGTTAATGCTAATTATGAACCCTTACTGATATAAATTAATGAGTCGATTGATAGATGGACTTCACTGCTAGTATCTATAATTGGGAGAATTTACATTTTAGAAATTAATATACTACCGAAATTACTTGATTCCAAAACATTCCTCTAACCACCACCTTCAGATTTGCTCTCAAAACAAATCGTGGAATTTACATAGAACAATTGGATTGCAATACTTTGTTTGTCTTTATTGTATTTACAATTTGATTGAGGGGGACTTAAAATGTCCATACTTAATGTGGCACTACTGGGCTGCGCAGCTGAGATCTGTTATGTTCTGTTTTTCAACAAATTATTCTCCTCATTGGACTGAAATGGAATATCATGGTCTAAAATTACCTCTTCCCTCGTACTCAGACAGAGAAGAAAAAAAACTATGGAAACAAATTAAAAATCCAATTATAAAACACATGATAAAGATATGGTATGATGTAAAAAAATATTTAAAAGAACCACATTCATTATTACACTTTTACACTTTAGTCCAATATGGGATAATCATTTTTGTACCAGGAAGAGCAGATGCAACATTTAAATTATGGGACTGTTAGGGACTTAAAATGATCCAAGACCTTTATTTGCCAGACTCAGATATTATAATGTCTTTTGATGAGCTGAGGTCTAATTTCAACCTTAATAGAAAACATTTCTTTAAGTATCTTCAGCTTGGGCACCCGGGTAGTGTAGTGGTCTATTCTGTTGCCTACCAACACGGGGATCCCGGTTCGAATCCCCGTGTTACCTGCGGCTTGGTCAGGCGTCTCTACAGACACAATTGGCTGTGTCTGCGTGTGGAAACCGGATGTGAGGAGTAGGGTAATTGGCCAAGTACAATTGCGGAGAAAAAAAAAGTATCTTCAGCTTAGAAGCTTTGTTAAAATAAATCAAAATAATGCACTTACCAGACCCCTACACGCACCTTTGGGGAAAAAAATGATGATGAAGGACAGTTTGAGAAAGGGTATCATATCAGAGTTTTACAATTTGCTGACATCTTGCTCATCTGAAAATTCACAGTATAAACAGAATACCTGGAAGGAAAACTTGCAATTCGAAATTTCCGAGGAAGATTGGAAAAGCAAGTTTGCGCAAAGCTCATACTGAGTCTATAAATACACACTTTTAACTAATACGGTATAAATGGTTAATGGAGGCATATGTGACACTGGTGGAGTTGAATTGATATAACAAAAACATACCAGACATATGCACAAAATGTATGGAAACTAGAGGAACATTGTTTTATTGTATTTGGCAATGCAGAAAGATTATACTTTTCTGGGAGAAGGTAAGAGTTATAACTAAGAAGATTATTTTAAAACAAATCTTACTGGACCCTAAGCTTTTTCTGTTGGGCTTATATCCAGAGAAACATAATTATATCAAAAATGAAAGAGCATTTATAGACCTCAGCTTGCTTAGTTGCAAAGCATGTATTGCACTGTTGTGGAAAAAGATTCACAGACCAAGCAGTATTCAAGATAGGTGTTATCAAGCCTTCCATTAGAAAGCAAAACTTACATATTAAAGGCTAAACAGCAGATATTTGAGAATAGTGGAGGCCCTTGATTAATTATGTTAAGGTCTTAGATTTAATAGGTGATCAACTGAATGACTCATTTTGTGGAAAATGCAGTTTCTGAGCGTGTAGAATTTTTTTTCTTCTAAATACTTGTTATATTTTTCATCTATTGCAATTAATGTACTCAATTTTGTTTAGATTACTATTTGTTAGAACAGGATGAGCATTATTGTTGGTTTTTTCGTGTTAATGCAGCAATTTTATGTTCCGTCCATCCATTTTCCAAGCCGTTCATCCTAATTAGGGTCGCGGGATGCTCGAGCCTATCCCAGCAGTCATTGGGTTGGAAGGCGGGGAAACACCCTAAACATTTTATGTTGCGTTATATATTATGTGAATGTAAAAAGCTGTGTTTCATGGTGTTAAAAATTTTAAATAGAAATACTACGACGGAAAAAAAATTGATGTGTTGAAAAACTGCATAGACTTTGCCTGAATGGTTTCATTTTGAAATGATGCTAGCCTATATCCTCCAAGTATATTCATGGAAAATGAAAATTGCTAAACAAATCAGTTTTGTCTATTGCAGCCCCCCAAATTATTGTAACAATTGCAGTTTTAATTGGCGATGGTCTCTTTCTGTGTGCTTTCTAATGTAATATTATTACTGATAAATATTACATCAAGTTTCCCATTTAAAAGTCATTCCTTTCTCTCTTTGAACTGAATGCAATCACCGGAGTGCAATATGATTTTCCCCACAAAAATCCAGGTAAGAAAATCAAAGAAGATTGAATCAGTTCTTCTGGATACAACGTATCCATGAGGATACTCAAAGGACGAAAGCTCAAGAGTTGTTGTCAATATAGGCAAATGAGTCCTCATTTATGTAACGTAAAGCTTATCAACAGGATTCCCACAAATTGTTTCATATACTAGTGGCAATTGGTATCATTTTGTCCACAGTTGGTGGATGTATTGATGGCATAAGCTTCCTAGCTGATTTTGTTCAGCCATTTTTTCCCCAACTATTTCTATTGATTTTGCAATACCAGAAATGAGGCTGTGCTGTGTGCTAAGAAAGTTAAGGGGAACAAAAAAACTATGTTACTATACATTTGTAAAAAACAATGCGTCTTATACATCACCTATGTTCCTAATATGAAAATGTAAACAGAATATTTACATGTTCTTTATGATTTTCAAAGCAAGCATAAGTAACATGTGATGGCAGTACTCTGTATTGGCCAGCCATCACCTCAGTATGATCCAACTGAGGGCTGGCTTGTTCACTCTATCTTTCTCAAATTTTCACTTTCTCAATGCTAATATGAGTCATGCTTCGTACAATGCAGAAGACCTCCATATGCAGCATGTCACTATATGTCACCAAAAAAGCTTTTCCTTTTTTCCATTTTCTCAATTTTAATTTATTTGAGGCAAAAGAGCATAATGCTCATAACCCAGAAAATCCCACTAACTGCCTGCAGTGAAGATGTCGGGGGTGACTGACGATGGAAGCCCAGTGCTCTTTTTTTAAGTACATCACTTTATCTTTCTCTACATTTCTCTCATCTCTTGTCTGTCATGTATGATAAATATGAATATCAGCCTCTGCCATTTGCAGTCATTAATTAGGGCACATTCTCTTTCTTCTTTCCTTTTTTCTTTTGAATGTTCTTCTTTTCCTCACTCATACGTTGTTTTCATCCAAATGTTGCGGAGATTTCTCCAATACTTTTGAAAAATTGACAAGAGAAAATGTAGATCTGCGTGTTTCCATCAACTAGTGTTGGTGGAAACATCAAAGCTACGTCATTGAAAGAGTGTCAGTGGGATGCTCAGCAATAACAGTTAGTACAACAGCAAACAAGTGCTATCTCCTAAGAGAGAGAAATGGAGACTTTTCATGATGTACTCACTGGAGGAGTTAATGTAAGTTTATACCAGCTGTATCTTATTCCACACTATCCAAATAGAAAGAAAGGAAATGGGTGTCCGTGTAGCGTAGCAGTCTATTCCATTGCCTACCAACACAGGGATCGCGGTTCGAACCCCCTTGTTACCTCCGGCTTGGTCGGACGTCCCTACAGACACAATTTGCCGTGTCTGCGGGTGGGAAGCCGGATGTGGGTATGTGTCCTGGTCACTGCACTAGCGCCTGGTCGGTCGGGGCGCCTGTTTGGGGGGGGGGGGACAAGGGGGAATAGTGTGATCCTCCCACACGCTACATCCTCATGGTGAAACTCCTCACTGTCAGGTGAAAAGAAGCGGCTGGTGACTCCATGTATTGGAGGAGGCATGTGGGTAGTCTGCAGACCTCCCCGGCTTGGCAGAGGGGTTGGAGCAGCGACCAGAACGGCTCGGAAGAGTGGGGTAATTGGCCAATACAGTTGGCGAGAAAAAGGGAGAAAAAAAAGGACATTATTGTAATGGCTGAAGCAGTAGCTATTGACTTTATCCCCAATGTCATCATTCAAAAATTTAGTTTCCATCACCTTTATCCCACCTTCTCTTTATCGACATGGTAATGTAAAAGTTTGTTGATTTGCAACCTCAAATCTTAAGAGTGAACTGAATGGTTATTTGACTGATGTGAATATGGATGATCTTCAGAATCCATTGCGTAAACAATGTATTCACATCCAGAGCTTACTCTAAGATGTTAAAGTATCATAGTCACAAAACCATAAACTCTAAAACAATGGATGTCATGCAATATGTTTTTTTTTAAATCCTCCTCCTAAATGTTTTTTTTTTTTTAAAGAATTGCATAAGAGAAATTAGCCGTCAGTTCAGGCAAAATTCAAGCCAGTGAACCATCAGCGAACATGGTTAACACCTTAAAAAGATCATAAGGACAGCTCATTTTGAGTGTCATTTCCAAAACAGAAAAATAAATGTTTTGAGGAAGCCGAACAACTGATCAGGTGCTGCTTTTACCTCAAGAAATGCCACTGTAAACAGAATCTTCAGGAAAGAGGAATTTCAGGATATAGGAATAAAAAACAAATTTTCTGATTAAATTAACTGCAAATGACCATTCTTTTTATATGCAAACACATGTCAGTTAAAAGTAAATTATGGTATTGTAAATGCTAATAAAATGTCACGCTAAAGGAGTTTTTATTTCCAAAAATATGAAATGTCTGGATTTAGCACTCTCGATAAGGTATGTTGCATGTTTCAAACAAAATCCCGTTGGAATGTCAGATAGGATTTGACTGGCGAGTTCAGTGTTCAAAGTAATTTTCTAAGTTTTTGAAGTGGACTTTCCAAAGTCATCACCTACTTTCCATTATAATTGGCCAGATGTGCTTAGATGTGAAAATAGGTAGGCTTTCATGTGATTTACTCATTCTGTTCACTTTTACTTTTCACACAACTGCCTCTGGCCCCGTGTAGATTGCTAACCATGAATAGCTCTGAAGAGAAGTTCTCTGAGAGTCTTTGCCTGGATACACGTTTGCTTGATTCTTCATCTTGTGATTTCAAAGACACCCAAATTGATCTCTCCGTGAATCATAATTCATGGAGGGAGATTGCGTGGGCCCTTGGTTTCTGTCTTGATGTCCAACTTCATGTTCCACCTTTGAGTTAATTTGAAATAAAATGACAGTGTCTGATGTGCTTGTGTGAAGTGTCATGTAAGCCTGTTTGATTAAAATAAGCTAGGGCTTTGATAGCAAATGATGTTTGATGGCAGTTTGATGGTAAACTAGACCCCTTGCAGTTTATCAAGCTGGCAAGGGTGTGAAGGATGCAAAACTCTTTATCCTTGACAAAGTTTCTAGGCACCTGGAGAAACCCAATTCTCATGTGAGACTTATTTGCTAACTTCTCTTCAGCTTTTAACAAGATGCAACCTCACATTTTGATCGAGCGGCTTGCTTTTTATTTTAATTTACCTGGTCAGCTTTTAATGTTGCTTTTAAACTTTTTGACAGACAGAACCCAGCAGGTTTTAGTTAATGTAATTATGTCCAATGTCCTGTTCTCAAACAGAGTCTTACCCCAGGGTTGTGTTCTTCCCCCCCCTGCTTTTTATGTTGTATACAGACAACTGCAGGTCTTCTAAAAGGGGTAGCTACCTGGTGAAATTCTCTGATGATACCACACTTTTGTCTTTTCTTCAGGGCTTAGAGTCAGATCACGCTTGTGCCCTACCTGCCTTTGTTGATTGGTGCGACGATAACTTCCTTGACCTTAATGTGTCAAAAACTAAGGAACTTATCATTGATTTTAGGAGGAACAGTGATAAACCCAAAGCTAGCACTATACTTGGCAAGGAAGTTCTAATTGTTGACACTTATTAGTACTTAGGAACTGTGTTTGACTCCCAACTCAGGTTTGATGTGAGCACAGATTCACTTGTCAAGCGTGGAGAACAAAGAATCCACTTGCTGTGGAAGCTTAACTCCTTTAATGTCTGTAAAATCATCTCATGTGTTTTCTATCAGTCATTCATTGAAAGTCTTTTAACTTTCTCCTTTATTTGTTGGTTTAATGGGTTGTCTGTGAAGGACAGGAATAGCCTAAACAGTATCATTAAGGTCT
This sequence comes from Lampris incognitus, assembly GCF_029633865.1. Lineage (NCBI taxonomy): Eukaryota > Metazoa > Chordata > Actinopteri > Lampriformes > Lampridae > Lampris > Lampris incognitus. Next base: position 30,187,517 of record NC_079212.1, read on the forward strand.
GCTCCAAAAAAATTGGGAGTCCAGCAGAGGGACTTGTGCTCCCTCTGGGAGAAACGTGTGGCTCAGAAAGCAAAAGGAATTATTAGCCAATCTGACCACATCCTGTCCAGTGAAATCACTGTAATGCCCTCAGGCTGGCGCTATAAAGCGCCCTCTAGGAAAGCAAATCGCTATTCTAAGTTCTTCATTCATTCTGCTATCATTCTATTTAATGCTGAGAGTAGTCATTTTAAATGAATGCTTTATATTGTTGTAAACCACAATAGTTGGTTTATACCTTGTTTGTTTTTCGCATGGCTTGGGGGCCTGTACGTTCACTGACTGTTGTATTGGAATGTAACATGCAATGCATCTTAGGATGCTTCACTTATTTATTTATTTATTCCATTCTTTTAAAATGTGAATTTTTATCCTTCGCCTGGTCCTTGTGTGAGTCTGCATGCAAGGCCAGACGAGGGTGACAGTATGCATCTCTTGCCCATGTATTGATCTGTCTATGTCTCTGACATACTGCTGATTGCCGCTTGTCTGTGAGTTTGTGTATGGTCTGGGTAGATTGTAAAACCAAATTGCCCTTCTGGGATAAATAAAGTTGTCTGAATCTGATAGTACTTGCTTAGAATTGCCCTCTCACCTGCACCCTTACCCATACTTATCACCCTCAAAAACAAAGAAAAAAAAAGATGAGGCTAGTCGTTTCTGTATGTTTGCATTGTCAGCCCTATTGGTTTAAGATGACAAATCTCTGGACCTTGTCCTGCCTAGCATAGCAAAAAAAATAAAAAATAAAATGGGATGCAAGGAATTTCAACAAATTACCCACCAAATTGTTAGTCGCATGCGAGGAACACCTCAGTGGAGAGCAGCTTCTTCCGCTGGCTCATTCCACTCCTCCAAAGGCCCATCTGCTGTTTATTCTCCAGTCAAACTGGGAGGACACAGGAGGCTGAGTCTTCACTACCCACCCGACCTCCCCTTCCCCTTCTCCCCGATGTATCTGACTGTGATTATATTAGCCATGGTGTCACTCATCAGTTGATGGGGTGGGGGCGAGAGAGAGGAAGTGGGAGGAGGGGGAATGCAGGTTGAAGGGTGGTAAGGGTCACTTTGATGCTCGTGGAGGGGAGACACTGATGAAGTGGATCTGTCTGACTCTGCGACCTCCCTTCTGGTTTAATCACCAGAGTAAAGCTGCAGACGTGTCTGTAGCCCCTAGGGGGAACCCCCCCCCCACCCACACACACACACACACACACACACACACACACACACACACATGACACACACACATGCAGTGTTTAGAGTTAAAAATGGCTAATGTAGAGGATTATCCAGTGTAATTTGCCTCGTCTTGAAATTTGCAAGAAAAGCCGATAAATCCTTGGTGATATGTGTTGTGCATATAGCAATAAATAGCACTAATGTCTTGTTCGGACAAATCAATGCTCCAGGGCTGCAAAGTATACAAATTCAGTGCTGTGATAAACAGAAATATAATATCTTCTTTTTTTCTGACCTCATTGACTTAGGTGCAGTACTGTATTTGATGAAAAGATCAACTTTATTTGACATGTTTTGTTTCTTTTGTTTTTGTTTCATTTGTGAATGGATATACTGGCAGTGAATATATATGAGTCTTGATTGAATGATAGCTGCTAGCAAGATTATAATCCCCCTCTCTGTGTAGAGTTTAAGTGCTGTGTCAAATCAAATGGCCATCCTGGAAGTCTCCAAATGAATATTTCAGTACAATGGAGCGGCTTCCTCGTATATTAGCTGATAGGGTTGGAACTTTGCCCAGGGTCACGGAAGAGTACATCCCATCCACAGCCTCAGAGGATTTGGGGTGGAAGCAGCGGAGAGCGGATGGGGGTGTGTGACAGGTCTGGCTGGGTCATCCTGTCCTGCTCTAGCTGGGACCTCAGCTGTCTCTCCTGAGCATGGTGTCTACCCATGCATAATACATCACCTTGGTCCCATCTGCCCTCTCAGCCTCTCCTCTTATTCCATGGGCCCTTTCTATGGCCCCTCCTTCAATCAGGACCAGCCATACGTATATTTGACCATCATGTGCTAACATACATAGCAATGACCTATTAGCTCAATCTCAGTGTGTGACAAATGAGGATGGAAATAGGAAGAAAAACGGTAATTTGGTTCAAAGGAGTGGGTTGTGTTCCTCTGCTGTTGGAAAGAGATTTCACATTCCCTGAGATATGCTTGCCAGTCAACATGTACAGTGAAATTTTCCAACAATAATTTGGTTTGGCTCAACAAAGCCCACTGCCTCTAAAATAATTTTTAAAAAAAAGTCTTCCCTATCAAACACAATAAGCTTCACTGAAATTCAATTGTAGATGCTGTAAGTCTCTGTTCTTCTTACTTCATTTGATTTTTGTATGAATAGATATGTATTCCACGGCACGGTGGCGCAGTGGTTAGCGCAGTCCCCTCACAGCAAGAAGGTCCTGGGTTCGAGCCCCAGAGTAGTCCAGTCTTGGGGGTTGCCCCGGGCCCTCCTTTGTGTAGAGTTTGCATGTTCTCCCTATATCTGCGGTGGGTTTCCTCCGGGTGCTCTGGTTTCCTTCCACAGTTGAAAGACATGTAGGTCAGGTGAATCGGCCGTACTAAATTGTCCTTAGGTGTGAATGTTTGTGTGTATGTGTGTCAGCTCTGTGATGGCCTGGTGGCCTGTCAGGGTGTTTCCCCGCCTGCCACCCAATGACTGCTTGGATAGGCTCCAGCATCCCCACGACCCTGAGAGCAGGATAAGTGGTTTGGATAATGGATGGATAGATATGTATTCCTGAGACTACTTGCCCCTTGTCAATGCCATAGCTGTATCACAGTAAATGGAACCTCTTCCGATAAGGCCAAACCCTTGTCTTTCCTAATTCTGCTGTGGTTAAGATAATTTCTACTAATGCAATACCTAGTAATTGCTGATTTATTGAGTAAATTGTATCCAGAGGGAATTTGAAATAATGCCTTTCACTTTTTATTTGCTGTTCACAATCTTTTTTTTTTCTTTTTTTTTTTTGGTCACACAGATTAAATTGTTGGTGCAAGATGCATAATATTACTTATGAAACTGTTGGACTTGTATGTTGGGGAGATTGAACATGGTGGGTTATCTTGTAAGGAATAAATTGAAACCCATTTTGTTATTACAATACAGTGCTCTCTCTGTTGCCAGTAGAAAAGGGAGCATTTCTTTCAAAGATTGGTTCTCTTTCCATAGGGAAATACAGTGATAACAACACTAAAATTGTTGTGAGTCAGGGAAATAAAACCATGGAAAAACTGTGTCACTTCACTCTAGATAAGAAAATTAAATTGTGAAATCACATATCAAAATAGAAAAGAATCAAACAACATAATAAATGTATTTCACTGCATGCACAGTTATACTGTTAGTGTCAGTATTTGTTAGTGTTAATATTTGGTTGCAGTCTCTTTGATGTCTTAATAAACTTTGGAAACTTTGTCCTATATTCCCATGATTTAGAATATAATAATGTGTAATAGAGGCATAAAGCAGCAGGGCGGTTGCATATTATTACTCCTACTATGATATTTTACCCCATTTCTGTCACAGAAAAATCCATTATGATCTGGTAGAATCTAATGTGTCCATATCTCTAAAAGATAATCACTGCCTAGGAGGAGTAGGGAAAGACAGAAACAATATTTTGGGGTCTTTGATCACTGGCCAGTAGTAGGTACTTGACATTTACTGCGAGTTGATGACTCATCTTCTCCATGTGACCATAGTCAAAATTCTATTGTTCTGAAAATCAAAAAGGATGTGTTTTTAAGAGGCAAGGAAAAGGCTTTTCGACACCGGACTGTCACACCCTTGTGGTAGGTTGTCCTAGTGGTTAGTAAAACCATTCCAATGCGCATAGCTGCAATGGATACTACTACTGAAGTGTTCTTGAACAAGATGCATAATCCAATCTGCTGTATGGACACCACCCTAGCTGGCTGACGCTGTGCCCCAGCCAGCAGTTGAAAAGATAATTTCACTTGTTGGGGATAAATCCATGCTATCACATCAAAGCCGTGTTGTTATTTGAGTTTTTGATATTGTGATTAAAAAAAATCACCCTTGCTGCTGTTACAAGTAGATACACATAACTTAAATGTGGTGTGTTTATATGGTTATTGTAAGCTAAGAGGACTTCATGGAAAAGGTTATGTGTTTTTTTAGTGTCTATGCACGTCATGCTTATTTCTTTTAAATTGCTAATCAATAAATGCTTTTCCTCAATGGAAGTCTGGTCGGACATGAAACAGTTTTACACCTGCAATGGACCTAAAAGGCCATCATATGTAATGAATAATTAGGCATCTCCAGCTAGGTCTCTGCTTGGAAAACTAAAAATGACTGGTCTATCGATTGGGTGAGTGCTTTCAATGGGGGTGGGGGGCTCCTTGATTGTGCAGGCTTTGCATCCTGCACAGTCCACCTGCTCCCAATTAAGATTTACTCTCCATTGGGTTTAACTCTTTTCCACTGCAAGTCAAAGTCTGACTGTAGCAAAGACATAACTATCTACATGCAAGCAACATCACTGATGGTTAATTGGGTCGCCACTGATTAAGAATAAAAGAACATCGGTGCCTCTGTGATGACCAGCCCTCTGAGCTGGTCTCAGATTGCCACTTGGGTAATGACTAAAATGTCCCCTTCTCTCCCCTGGGGCAGGCAAAGATAAATGTGCAGCCTTCAACGGGAAATCCAAGCCTGAGGTTGCAGTCAAGTGCACTGTGGAGTGAAGACATTTAACCCTGGGCAAAGTGGTTTCAGATCGTAGATTTGGAAGCTGCTTGAAATTCTGAACTTGTCAGAGCCTCTGCCCAGGGAAATGGTTTTATCAGTTCAGTCTCTGAATCTGTGTTTGTTTGATTTCGCTATTGAGCGCTGAGGCTGCCTAAGCTTGATCTGGCTACATCAAACAAAATGGTAACATTTCCCTATAGGATAGGCCACAAAGAAATCAAGGGCCTTTGTTGGAGCATTGAGAAGGGTATCACGAAAACTAAAGTTAATTATCCAATTTGTATCGTCACCTGGAATGTTACATTTACAGGCAGGGGCAATTCGAGGATCAGACCTTTAGGGGGGGCTCAGCCCCTAATGAGAATGCGACATGCATACAGTGCCTTCCAAAAATGTTCCACCCCCCTGCTAAATCACTCATTTCATTGGATGACAATTAATACATAAGTATTTTTCTGTTAGTAACATTAGTTTTATCCCACAAACTATTTTTCAAGAAAATGAAAAATGTTATATGCTGTTTGCAAAAACAAGCAACCCCTTTCACTTTGGCAAACCTTGATTCAATTTGGTATACAATGTTATCTTTGGGTGGTCTATTGTAGTGTATAATAATGGTTCAGAATGGAAAATCACATATTCTATACTTATCTGTTGTATTAACTTTTTACTGTCTACCCTGCTTTGTTTTGATTTTATGCTGTCTGATACGGTGCTGCGTGTTTTTTTACTGTGTTCTGTAAGGTGTCCTTGAGTGCTCTGAAAGGCGCCCACAAATATGAGTATTATTATTATCATTATTATTATGTCGATATAATAAACCTGTTGTAGAGAGGACCCACAGTCAGTTAATGAAACCTGAGGCAAAGACTCAAGTATAATGACCAGACCTTTCCAAAGTAAATAAAATATCAAGTAATAGTAAAGCAGATATGAGGAGAAATGTTCAAACATTGTTTCAGTCTCTGAACCGCATTGGGACTGTTCACCTTATCAAGCAATGAAAGAAGTATCATATAATATAGATGGTGTCAAATCAGGTTATCCCCCTCCCCAATCTGTGCACTGTGGCAAGAAGTAAACTGGTAAGATAAGCAATCCGAGACTAAATACAACTTTGAAAAAGTTCAGTGGTTGCAATAAGAGAAAGAGTGCATGAATCACATTTTTTAAATGCTGTACAAGTATGGCCTATATGGCATGATAGCAAGAACGAAGCCATTGCTTTTTCTTAAAAAAAGGGGGGGGGGGGGTCTGGTCAAAGATCTGAGTGGCAAATGGCCCAAGATACCATGGTCAGAAGAAAAAATTACATTAAAGTTTTCGACTTCATACAAATCCTCACTTTATTGTGCAGACTCAACACAGGGCATCACCCATGTACCCCAATCCCAAAACAGAAGAATAGGTTTATAGTCTGTCACTTCAATCTTGGAGTGGCAGTGATCCAGTTTAAGCCATGTGTTTAGAATTTTATGCGGTGTCTGTGCCGAGTCTTGGAAAATGCTATCTACAAGTGACGTCCATGCAACTTGATAGAGCTCAAACTGATTTGCCAATGTGTACACAACCGTGTGTGTGTGTTACTGTAATTAAGATTTGTCGGGTGTCCAGGGTAGCATGGCTGTCTATTGATTACCTACCAACACGGGGATCGCCGGGTTGAATCCCCGTGTTACCGCCAGCTTGGTCAGGCATCTCGACTGACACAATTGGCCGTGTCTGCGAGTGGGAAGTCGGGTGTGGGTGTGTCCTGGTTGCTGCACTAGCGCCTCCTCTGGGTGGTCAGGGCGCCTGTTAAGGGGAACTGGGGAGAACAGCGTGATCCTCCCATGCACTACGTCCCCCTGGTGAAACTCCTCACCTCACTGTCAGGTGAAAAAAACCGGCTGGCGACTCCACATGTATCGGAGGAAGCATGTGGTAGTCTGCAGCCTTCCCCAGATCGGCAGAGGGGGTGGAGCAGTGACCAGGACAGCTCAGAAGAGTGAGGTAATTGGCCAAGTACAATTGGGGAGAGAAAAATGAAAAGGGGTTTAAAAAAAAAGATTTGTCAATTTGTTCACTTAACCCTTCTCTCCCCTTTTGGCTTAAAACATCTCACGATTCTTTATTTGTTACATCTCAGTACAAGTACAAGAGAGAAAAATTCTTGATGTCTGCAGATCATTCCTTCTACTTCGGGATAATTAAGCCGTTTTGCTTCACCTTGAAGGTGGCAAATCTGTCAATCACTTTTTGGTGTTTGACTCTCTTGAGCACCTCCTTCTCAATTGACATCACAGCCAGGTGCTGGAGTCTGCTTTGCCCCATGGTCCTTCTGAGCTAGGTATGTAGCTGGCGCAAGCCACTAAAAGACAGCTACAGCTGCTAAGTCCTATAATAGCTTTCAGTGAAGGAAACATATCAGAATCCAGTAGGATGTACACTTTAAGCTGGCTTGAGGAGTAATGGAATACAGTAACAGACATTATGTAATCAAGATACAAAAATAAATGTAACTGTATTCTAATATAGTTACAGAAAAAAGATGTAATCAGATTACTGATACGATTTTTAAAAACAGGGATTATTGTTCAGGATTACATTCTAAAAATAATGTAACATATTTTTCCTACGGTGCCACACAACTGCTGCCGTGGACTATGCATTGCACATAGTGGTCATTCACTTATGGAATAGCCGAGAGGGATGCGAGATCTGAGCGGCGTGTAGGCGTTCTGTCACCCAATTCATACTGACTCTGCTCTCTGCATTTGGACGTCTCTGCCTGTTTCCGCTGTCTGTCAGCAGAAGCTCCTGAAGCTGAGTAGACAGCAGCCAGCTAACCTGCCTTCCCCAGGCTGACAGACAGCAGAAATTTACTGAACCAAAATACAAGAGGAAAGAGAAGAGAGCCTTTTTTTTTTTTCATTGTACAGGTTACACTGAAATTTGTTCTCTGCATTCAACCCATCCTATTGTATAGGAGCAGTGGGCAGCTGCAGCACCTGGGGACCAATTCCGATTCTTCTTTCCATTACCTTGGTCAGGGGTACAAACAGGAGTATTAACCCTAACATGCATGTCTTTTGACAAAATAAATGTCTTTTGACAAAATATTCATGTCGGCCCCATGCGATGAAATCAACAGTGTTTGTATCTATGGATAGATTTTATTTCCATACCCACCTTAAAGAGTGAGGGGAATCTGCCTGTAGTGAAGCAGGAAAGCTCACAGACAGACTGGGAGCCTTGGCCAATTAATGTAGATATGGTTAATAAGTTCAAATCACATATACAGCAGGATATTTGTGTCATTTTAAAAAGGTGTCTTTGCAGATTACGCTTCACTAAACTTGACAAAAACAGACTCGAAGCGTAAAAAAATGCCGGGGGCTGTGTGGATTGATTCATTTAATAAAATGCAAGGGTATCTTCCGTGAGTCGCGCAAGTGATGGATGTCAAAAATGCTTCTAAAATGCTTTCTAAACACACGCTCGTTGGTCTTTGATATATTAACTATCTACAGGGCTGTTCTTTCAGACCTTGTTACACTCAAATGAGCTTCCCATACATTCCTCCGCTATCAGCTGTTAACAATAGGCCTTTATTAGTTCATATCGAGAAGTCACTTTATAACAATACCTTTGTTCTGCTACACATGAGCTTTTTAAGTATCTAAGCAATATAGAATAAAGTTAAACATAGTATAGAGCATACATGGTCAAAGATTAAAATTAAGTAAACATCATATATGATTATATGGTAGACAAATTCCCCTCACACTCTGCTTCACTGTACCCTCCATGGAAACATACCTCACACAGAGTGCCAACTGTTCTGTCTTTCCATCTCTGGCCTCATCATCCATAATGGCATACATCTTTGATTCCCTCATCTCACTGGCAGTAGTTGCAGTTACCTCTTGTGACCAGTTCTCTATCACCTCATTCTGACTGGCAGACAACAGGTATGTGCTGTTTGATGCGGGTGTATATCTCTGCAAGAAAGGATCAAGCTGCCTCAAAATTGTTATGCACTCTAGAGAATTGCCTTTATTGTGGCTTTCAGCTGTTTTGTCATGACCTCAAAATGGTATTTTTTGCTTCCCCAACATGCAGGTCACCGCCACAACACACTTCATGTACGTCCTTCTTTTGCTAAATTCAGTGGAACATGCTGTCTCTATCTGCTGTACAAAATTGCCTTGTGACAGACTTGCTTTTTAGCTGTTCCAGCAAACTATACTGTCCTTGTGTGACTGGGTGGTTTAATGTGGCTAAAAGAAGCTACACTGAAAAGCTGAAAAATAGGTTTTCAGCCAACAACCCTGCGTCGGTGTGGAGGGGCCTGCAACACATCACAAACTACAGAAGACCATCCCCCCATGCTGAGGAAAGACTTGGCTGACTACCTGAATGTCTTCTATTGCATGTTTGAGAGTGAGAAATTCATACCCCTCACCCACTTACCGCAACCCCCTTGTGTGAAATCCCCTCCTTTTTCAAATGCTCCACCCTCCCCCCAGTCCCAAATAAACCCTCGATCATAGGACTGAATGACTACAGGCCTGTTGCGCTAACATCTGTGGTCATGAAGTCTTTTAAACAACTGGTGTTGGCCCACCTGAAGAACATAACAGGATACCTGCTGGACCCCCTAGAGTTTGCCTACTGGGCAAACAGGTCAGTGGATGATGCAGTCAACAAGGCACTGCACTATATCCTGCAACACCTTTACTGCCCAGCGACATATGCAAGGATCCTATTTGGGGACTTCAGCTCAGCATTCAACACATCATTCCAGAAATCCTCTCTTCCAGCCTCTCACTGTATCCACTACCATCTGTCAGTGGATTGCCATCTTTCTGACAGGGAGGAAACAGCAGATTAGGCTGGGGGAATCACTTCTGGGATACAGACATTCAACACTGGTGCTCCCCAGGGATGTATCCTTTCCCCACTGCTCTTCTCCCTCTACACCAATGACTGTATCTTCAAGGACTCAGCTGTTAAACTGCTGAAGTTTGCAGATGACTCTACAGTCATCGGACTCATCCAGGATTGCAATGAGTCTGCATATTGGCAGGAGGTTGAGCAGCTGGTGCTCTGGTGCAGTCAGAACAACTTGGAACTGAATATGCTCAAGACTGTGGAGATGACGGTGGACTTTAAGAGATGCCCCTCAGCACTGCTCCCCCTCACAATATCCAGCAGCCCCGTGTCAACCGTGGAGACCTTCAAGTTTCTGGGAACTACCATTTCCGAAGACCTGAAGTGGGAGACCAACCTCAAAAAGGCCCAGTAGAGGATGTTCTTTCTGCAGCAGATGAAGAAATTTGGTCTTACACAGGAGCTGTTCAGTCAGTTCTATACCACACTCATTTAATCTGTCCTGTGCACATCCATCATGGTCTGGTTCAGAGCAGCAACAAAACAGGATAAAAACAGACTGCAGCAAACATTAAAGACAGCAGAAATAAAATCATTGCAACTCCCCTCTCCATCCTGCAGAACTTCTACATGTCTAGAGCCCAGAAACAGCCAGGCAACCCCCCCACCCCCCGCACCCAGGACACAGTCTGTTTGAACTCCTACCCTCTGGCAAGTGCTACAGAGCAATGTGCACCTAAACCACCAGACATAGGAACAGTTTTTCCCTCAGGCCATCTCTCTCATGAACACTTAACAGCTTGGTGCAAGAATACTCACATATGTAAATATGACACTCTGTAAATAGCCCCCTCTGGTCAAGATGTGTCAACTAGATCTCTATGATGTGCACTACCTCTTTTTAATCCAGATGTGCAATACAAATAATTGTGCAATACAAATGCACAATTGTAAATACACATACAACTGCTGTATACTGGTTACAAATTATTGCTGTTATTGTTGTAGTTGTAACAGATATATAATATAGTATGTAGTTGTGAGGTGGATGGTAGGTGAATATATAGTATATACTTTTGGTATATAAGATAATATCGTGTAATATAGTGTGACTATAGCATTGTATATGGGCATAATGGGCTGTGGAGTTGTGGTATAGTGTATGGGCAATATGGTATATAACAGCGATGGCTAACCATGTGTATGCAGTTTTTCATTCCAACCCGACTCCACACCAGGTGATTTCACTGATACAGTCTTCCTCTTTGGTTGAAGGGATGCTAATCATTGATATCACCTGGTGTGGAGTCTAGCTGGAATGAAAACCTGCATACACATGGCTCTCCATAGCACATGGTAAGCCACCCCTGGTATATAAGCAATATGGTATAATGCATGGGCATAGGTTGTTGATTACTCAACCATAACACATCTCTGAATAGTAGTGACATACCTGTTGTGCATACATACTTGCCTCCAATGTCCTGTTTGTTGTTCCATTTATTGCTTCTGTTTTGTTTTTGTATTGTTTTTTTTTCCTTCTTTTTGTGTGAGTGATGTATGCAAGTGCTAGAAGCTGCTGTGAACTGGGGTCAAATCCCTCATGTGCATAGACACACTTGGCTAATAAAGCTGATGCTGATTCTTGTTCGGTTTTTGAAACATGCTCAGTGCCTTTCTCCAATTCCTGACTCCACCATTCACAAATACCTCCGGTCTGAGATTCTTACCAAATACCTGGCAAGCGAAGCAGAAAACAGTATTTTTCCTAGAGGAGTATTCCAGCCGTTTAAAACGCTGGAACCATTTTTGTTTTTATTGGAAGGTACTTTTTTCCCCTGCCAAACTGATCCTGTGGGTACTGAGACAGTTTTAACTGTTTAGGACCTGTGTCCTTATCCCCTGAATCAAAAGAAACATCTCGAGACCTGCTGCTTCGGCTTAGTGGCCGGTATACTGCTCTCTCTCTTCATTTGTTCCTTTTGTCTGCTCTCTCTCTCTCTCTCTCTCTCTCTCTCTCTCTCTCTCTCTCTCTCTCTCTCTCTCTCTCTCTCTCTCTCTCTGTCTCTCTCTTTCTCTCTGTCTCTCTCATCTCCCAGAGACTCTCCATGTTCTTCTCTTTCTCCTTGTATTATGAAAATAAACAAATAGTGTATGTAGTTAACTAGGAAAGTATTTTAATGATGATGTCCTGTTTGCTTGCTTGCAGGTAGTCCATTGTGTCCAATGATGACATTCCTCCTCGCTGTTTAGAATGAAGTACACTGACATGTTTTCTAGGTGTACTTCTGGAAAGCATTTAATGTGGTGGTGGGGGGGGGGGCACATAGCATCCAATAGAAAACCTGTGGGGTGACCTGAAGAGGGCTGTGCACAGGAGATGGCCTGATAATTTAACAGACCTAGAACGTTTTTGCAAGGAAGAGTAGGAAAATATTTCCCAGTATTTCCTCAAGATATTTTGATTTTGATATACTTTATTAATCCCCGAGGGGAAATTATGCTCTGCATTTAACCCATCCTAGCTGTGTAGCTAGGAGCAGTGGGCAGCCGCCGTGCAGCACCTGGGGACCAACTCCAGTTCTTGCCATGCCTTGGTCTGGGGCACAGACAGGAGTATTAACCCTAACATGCATGTCTTTTTTGATTGTGGGGGAAACTGGAACATCTGGAGAACACATAGACATGGGGAGAACACGCAAACTCCACACAAAGGATGACCCGGGATGACCCCCAAGGGTGGACATACCCACGGTTCGAACCCAGGATCTTCTTGCTGTGAGGCGACAGCGCTAACCACTGGGCCACCGTGCCACCCTTAAAAAAAATGTGCCAAGCTGATAGACTCTTGCCTAAAAAGACTGTTCAGCACCTTTTGATTTTAATATAACATTCAAGGGTGTGTACACTTATGCTACCAGGTTATTGTATGTTCTGCATTTTTTGTCCGGGCAGGAAGAGAAATTTCATTTGGCAAGTGACACATAGGTCTATCTGTAAGGATTGTGATAGCGAGCACACAATCCGCTGAAATTTATAGGAGTTTGAATTTTGGGAGAATGTGGCTGATCGGCTTGACATATTCACTGGCCATTGACAAAATTTACCGGCATTTGGCCGGTGGTCAGTGTCAATTTACCACCCTGTAGCACAGCCTGATGAGCGCTTATCGTGCAGGCTCAGGTCTGATTGCAGCATCCTGAGGTTGGCTCTGACTCAGAATCATTGGTGCATATGTTCTGCTCTTATTCCACTATAAATTTGCTTGTCAATCTTTTCAACAAAATCATTACAAGGCTGGAGAAAAGGGTAATTTGAAATTGCACTTGCAAATACAGTCTTGTCTTGCCTTTCTGTGCTACCACAGTGCTGCGACTCCTTGATGCTCCTTGTAGGACAGTGTGGTATGCTACTACACAATAAGATTCTCACACCATCTAACAAGGCAATAGTTGTTATAATGACCCAGAATAAGGAGCTCAATAAGGATGAAAACTCAATAACTGGGGCTTTTGGGTGATGAATAGAGATATTTGCATGATTTGACACCTATGCTGCTAGGCAACTCTGCTCTGACAGGTCTTGTCACAGGCAGCCATACTCATGACTAAATCTTCAAATCCTTTTTCTTTTCTTTTTGTTGACCCAATTTCAATTGGAGGGCTGATCACAGGATGAAGAGCCCTTCATCTTGAGGAAATTGGCAAGCTTTTAATGTAAATTGCACAACAACAAAAAAACAGCACAATTTCAGCTATAGATTTTGTTTACTTTGGCCAGGACATGATTGCCCCCTCGGCAGAATGTCATCATTTGACTGAACCAAACCGGGAAGTACTCTCGCTTTGAAAAGATATTGAATTCTGTCATCAGCGTCAGTGCTTTCCTGGAATACGTGCTGTGCTGCGGCCATGTTTCTTCAGGGTTACGCCGAAGGGATCAAAAACTAAGTTAAAAGCCCTAACTGCTCGGTTGATTTGGTTGTCACGAAGTCCTTGACAGTTGCTAAGTGTGATGTGAAAGAGGCGTTGTTCCCCCCAGCAAGGTGTGGCCACATCAGATGAACTTGCCTCGGGGTGTAACATGTTTATCTGCTGATGCAGTCCAAGTGGAAGCATCAATTGAAGGGACCGTTGTGTGTATGTGTTTGTGTTTGTGGCTGCAATATGTGCGTTTGTACATATACACATTAGTGCATGTGTGTATGTGCCTGTGTGGCATGTTACTATGGAAACAGCCAGTTGATTCTTATACTGTAATTGCTTTTCTATATATAATGTAGTAAAATGATGACCGAACACTGTCTGTACGTTTGTGTGTGTCTTGCCGTTGTTCAGATTTTTGCTTCCTCTCATTGGTTGCTGTTATCCCCCCCCCCACATTACCTTGCAGAACTGGATAAATCAAAGGCTTTGCCCTCAATTTTGGGATGGGGTTCCATAGCTGGAAGGCTGTGACTCAGATGTGTGCTGGTCCCATGGCTACGATGTTTAGAGGAAGCGAGAGCCATTGCCTTTCGCTGTGGTTCTGGGAAGAGCAAGAATGCATCAGTTGAAGGTTTATTTATTCCAAGTTTGTGCATATAGTTGTGTGTGTGCTTCGCAGTGTGTGTGCTAGTTTGAGTGTGTGTGTGCATGTTTTTCTGTCTTTCCACCTGTCTGTATGTGTCTGTCTGCACCTGTGTGTGGAGTTTGAGCTGTGACATTTTGTCACCTATAGTATCGTGTCAGAGGTGATGCTGATGACAGCGAAGATCCTATCTATTCCATACTCAGCCGTTTGCTTTACAGGACACACTTTCACTTTTGGTAGGCTTTCATTTCCACTTTCACTTTCTGTGTGGCCAATTAAAGGATGCAATTTAAGTGGTACCACCGGCTCATATCAAGGTTATATCACTTGAGCAAAAGAATCAACTCAATCACAGCAGGGGGGAAAGATGCGCTGCTGTGAGTGTGTGATCACAGGCATTGAAGTCAGCATGATGAGAAAAGTGCCTCATCACAAGAGTTAATGTTCTCCTCTCCGCTCTCTTACTGTGAGCCTAAAGTACCTGCATAATGGGAGTTTCACTGCCCCGGTGGGATTCAGCCCTTCTGATTTTCCTCATCTAATGTGGAGACCACTACACTGAGACCAGTGTTTTGTTTTTTTTTTATTGTTGCTTTTTCTATTATTGCTATTACTCGTTTCTATTTTATTTGACTGGCATCCGCCACTTTCTATTAGGGCCATCAGTCCAACTCTTACAGAGACCATGTCTGTATTACACAGATATTATTACCCCAACTTCCTAGATTTTTCCTTTATTACTTAATTAATTAATTTTATTTTACGTTTTACTCATTTATTCTTAGCCTATTTCAGGTAGTATTTTAAACATTTCCTTTTGTTTCGTGTTTAATTTGATGATATGTGAACCATCTACCAAGTGAAAATCCATTGTATGTGTAAACGTACCTGGCTAGTTATCTTACTCTGATTTCCTCATTCATTTTCAAAGATGGAGAGCACCCAGAACACCATCAGCCTAAATCTAGTTGGATGCAGTTTTTTTTTTTTTTTGGGGTGGGGGTTGCTGTGGTCCATCTGTACAAGCTGAAAAAGGGGCATTTGTCTATGAAAAACGTGTATTTATTCATTTAAAGATTTCGTCCAAAACACGAATGCAGTGGTTAAATGATGCATGCATTTTCTCCTCCAGACTCACAGGTTTTTATTGAATCAGAGCAACCCTGGTGCTTCATAAACATAATGTAATACTGTTAATGCTTTATAATTTAAAGACCACGTCCAACAGCTGATATTCTCTTGTTCCACCCCCTTTTCTGCCACAAACAACCTTTTTTGTTCAGTGCTAGGTGATGTTTGTTCCTTGGAAACCATGTGACTGGCAAGGACTGCTGATTCACATTCTCCGTGAGTGCATATTGCACAAGACATACACAGAAGTCGATTTTCACATGTAGTTCATTGTTTCGATTACCGACGTTGTTCATCATAAACCATGGCCTGCAGAAGTGATGGGAACTACAATTACAGTGGTCAAATTTAGGGTTAAGGTTAGGTGGTGAGGTTGCCATACAACAGTTTGGCTAATGTGGACTAATCACTCAGTTGTCTTTTCCCCCCTTTTCTCCCCAATTGTACCCGTCCAATTACCCCACTCTTCCGAGCTGTCCTGGTTGCTGTTCCACCCCCTCTGCCGATCTGGGGAGGGCTGCAGATGTCTCTGAATGTTCTCATTCATCCAGGTCATGGTTATTCAAAGGAGTTGAATCAAGTGCAGCTGGACTTGGTATATATCCGTGAAGACGTTTCGCCTCTCATCCAATAGGCTTCATCAGTTTGTGCCTTTCTGACTAGACCAAGCTAGTCTGACTGGCTGGTGATGAGACTCAGAATTTATCCTCTTTGGAGTCGTTATCAGAGCTAATGATGTCCATGGCTCTTTGTGTTCTGATGTTTAGCAACGCCCGTCGTTATCAGAGGTATTGATATGCGTGGCTCTTTGTGATCCGATGTTAAGCAGCGACGGTTGTTGGAGGTGTTAGTTTCTACTTCGTTAGTGCTCCATTCAGTGGTCATGAGTTGTTGGAGCTGTCAGTGACCGACTGTTGTTCTTGTAGGCTAAGCTTCTTGAGTCTTATGGGTAGAGAAAGGACGACATTGTAAGTGGGAGATAGGTGTTGTCGCAGACCTCCTCATCTGTTGAGGGATGGTTTTTCCAGTTTCGCATAGATGGCTTTCTTCACCCCTCTTTCAAACCATCTTCCCTGTCCAAAACGTGTACGTTGCTGTCCTCGAAGGAGTGTGTCTTTTCCTTTAGGTGTAGATAGACTGCTGAGTCTTGTCCTGAGGAGATTGGCCTTCTGTGTTGGGCCATCCGCTTGTGTAGTGGTTGTTTGGTTTCTCCTATGTATAGGTCAGTGCAATCCTCATTGCATTGTACAGCATACACCAGATTGCTTTTTTGGGTGTGTGGCACACGGTCTTTGGGATGAACCAGTCTTTGTTGGAGTATGTTGCTGGGTTTGAAGTATACCGGGATGCGGTGTTTGTTAAAAATTCTCCTGAGTTTCTCGGAGACCCCAGAAACATACTGGATGACTATGTTATTCTTTCTGTTCCTTTTCTCCTCATCCCTCACCCGGTTGGTCTTATTGGGCTGCAGACTATCACATGCGTCCTCCAATACATGTGGAGTTGCCAGCCGCTTCTTTTCACCTGACAGTGAGGAGTTTCACCAGGGGGACGTAGCACATGGGAGGATCATGCTATTCCCCCCAGTTCCCCCTCCCCTCTGAACAAAGGCCCCGACCGACCAGAGGAGGCGCTAATGCAGCGACCACGACACATACCCACATCTGGCTTCCCACCCGCAGACACGGCCAGTTGTGTCTGTAGGGACGCCCAACCAAGCCGGAGGTAACACGGGAATTCGAAACGGCAATACCAGTTTCGCATAGATGGCTTTCTTCACCCCTCTTTCAAACCATCTTCCCTGTCCAAAACGTGTACGTTGCTGTCCTCGAAGGAGTGTGTCTTTTCCTTTAGGTGTAGATAGACTGCTGAGTCTTGTCCTGAGGAGATTGGCCTTCTGTGTTGGGCCATCCGCTTGTGTAGTGGTTGTTTGGTTTCTCCTATGTATAGGTCAGTGCAATCCTCATTGCATTGTACAGCATACACCAGATTGCTTTTTTGGGTGTGTGGCACACGGTCTTTGGGATGAACCAGTCTTTGTTGGAGTATGTTGCTGGGTTTGAAGTATACCGGGATGCGGTGTTTGTTAAAAATTCTCCTGAGTTTCTCGGAGACCCCAGAAACATACTGGATGACTATGTTATTCTTTCTGTTCCTTTTCTCCTCATCCCTCACCCGGTTGGTCTTATTGGGCTGCAGACTATCACATGCGTCCTCCAATACATGTGGAGTTGCCAGCCGCTTCTTTTCACCTGACAGTGAGGAGTTTCACCAGGGGGACGTAGCACATGGGAGGATCATGCTATTCCCCCCAGTTCCCCCTCCCCTCTGAACAAAGGCCCCGACCGACCAGAGGAGGCGCTAATGCAGCGACCACGACACATACCCACATCTGGCTTCCCACCCGCAGACACGGCCAGTTGTGTCTGTAGGGACGCCCAACCAAGCCGGAGGTAACACGGGAATTCGAAACGGCAATACCTGTTTTGGTAGGCAATGGAACAGACCGCCATGCCATCCGGACGCCCGGTGTTCAGGATTTTAATGGTAATAGAATACTTTCACTGTCAAGACATCCTAGTATCTCAGCTTATTGAGCGTGCATTTTGTCTCAGCAGTAAGCGTAGCATCCTGGGTTCAAATTTGGCTCGAGCTTCATTGTATGTCTTTCCTTGAGCTGGGCAATGTATCGGCTACATGTAAACACAATCCAGTGTTATACAGTCTTACTTGCACTATAGGTGAAGTCTTGCTACTCATTGCTCTACACCTAATGATTCAGTCATCTATTATGTGTTTGTTTAACTTTTGGTTTTTCATCATCAACAAAACAAGTCAAATTCTTTGTGTACCTATCATATCTGGCAAACTAAAGCCACTCCAACTGTGATGTAACCATTTAAAGCTTCTACAAGGAGCTTTTGATTTTGTTATCTTTGAGTGCCCCTGTAGACAAAAGGGGTTATTTTTTACAGAAGAAAAACTTCATTTCACATAAGCATTGTCTCTTGTCAAAAAGAGCTACATTCACCCTCTGGTACCTCATGCGTTTATTTTGAAGAGAAGAGTGTAAGATGTAGTAGTGTTTTAGAAAAACAGGTATTTGCAAGATGTAAATATGTTAGGTAATGTATCTCTAATTGTGACTATGTATCCTGTCTATGTGTTGTAAATTGGCAATTACCAATATTCTCATTGATGATCTCATTTGCTAACATAAGTCATATAGAGGCATTAAAATCAAATTAAGACTGATTATCAGTGAAAAACTCCTTGTTCATAACTTTAAAGGTCCATGTGATAACTTGCCACAGTAGCGGCACCCTGGTCAGAATTCACATCCTGCAAATGCGTGTCCAAGGGCCACCCATGTTTTCAACAGCTGCTTATCATATTCCTTTTTTGCTTTTGGCAGATCCGTTTTTTCTTTTTACTGTTGCTGCTGAAGCACTGGATTGACTTCTCTCCATGGACACCAATTTGCATTAGCATCCTCCAGGCCTCTAGTGTTTACTAAGGATAACAGAATGTTACGTAAAACGCATCACTTCCCGTATGACGATAACATTTCCCACAAGTGTACTTACCAGTAAGGCTGGGCAATATATCGATGTCATCTGGATATCGTAATATCATGATATGATGTGTTGTCTGTTCCTGGTTTTAAAGGCTGCATTACAGTAAAGAGATGCAATTTTCTGAACTTATTAGACTGTTCTAGTTGTTATATTTGTCTCTACCTGTTTGGACATCATATCCACATTACTAATGAATGTTTATCAAAAATGTCATTGTGTAAATGTTTTTTCATCTCTACAATATCATCAAAATATCGATATCGAGGTATTCGGTCAAAAATATTTTATTGTGATCATATCGCCCATCCGTAGTCGTTCCCTCTTTCTTTGTCTGGTCTTTCTTCTCTTTCACTCTCCATTTTCAAAAAGATATGTCCTAGCTGTTGTCTGCAACTCCCATCTTTTGAACACACTTTGTTGTACACCTACAGTAAGGGCTGATGTGGCAAGTGCCAGAACTGTGCATTTTTCCCTCTTCCAAACTCATCATCCCTTGGGTCCGGCTCTGTAATAGTGGATGTATGGACAAAATATCATTGGTCTCTTATCTGATGCTTCAGACAGAAACGAATGGCTTTCATCAAAATCACACAAAGCAATATTGGCCAGAGGCTTCCCGTTTAATATGAATGTTTGTGGAGAAAAATAATAGCGTGGGAGCACCGCTTTAGAATTTATGCTGATCAAATGTAGATAAAATGGTGGGTTTTGTGTTTTTTGCAAAATTGGATATTGGAGTTGAGGATTGTGGCTGACATGTATTGCCTTTGTCAACACAGTTAGGTGAACCAGCAGGAGATAACAAATAGAATAGTTAATATTAGCCTAATTCACAATTTCAAACTCTGAGTCTTTTAATAGCCCTTTCTTTACTCTGGGATTTTTCCTCTCTCGAATGGGGTTTGAAAGAGTCAACAGAAAGAGAGGGAAGAGGGAATGATATTCATCACACCAGTGTGTAGTTCTGAAATAATTGTCTTTGCACCGGCACATCATAAGAAAAAAAAAAAGAAAAAAAAAGTGATGTCTTGCGTTGTCTATGAAATCAATAACATTTTGGATGGACCCACTTAGATTTCAAGTTTTTTTTTTTTTTTTTTTTGAACAGAGATACTTATGATGTAGAAGCCTTGATTTAAGAGGGGCTTGGCTTTTCTACCACAGTTCAACACTGGAGAAGTGGGTTATAACTGTCCCAATCTGGTTTTAATTTATTTTTCATTGCTAAGGTAATTTGGCAAGATTTATTACTTCTCCAGTAAGACCCATTTCTTTAAGTAGCGAATGAGCCAGTCTTGTACTCCCCACAGCGTCTTGCAGGTAATGGATTATTACAGGGATGTACCCATCAAAGTTACGTTAAAATGCAAAAGAATAAAAATGGGTCAGTTGGACAAGAGAGTACATTCATTTTACTCTTTCTTGACCAGCGTGGTCTAGTTAATAAAGAAATCTTGCTGTTGATAGGACTCCGCTAAAACTAAATTCCTTACATTCAATATGCACACAAAAGTGTAAAGCCCAGGTCACATAAGAAAGTGGTAGAGCCACATTTATTTGCATGTCCTTTTGCATCTGGAACAAAAACACTTATACAAATACACTTTTACAAATAAATTAATGAAACATGGTTATACTCTTGACTCCTACTTGACGGCAGATTGCAAACCATGGCACATTTTGTGTTCAGGAATTTATAGTTTGGCAGTGCACTTTATTATGAAATTGGATGGATACACAATGCTAAAATGATAAATTGTGCGTTTTGGACTCTCCCCCGCGACTATCAGAGGTCAACACAGTTGAAGCAGTTTTGCTGTTGGTCAGAGTATTTTTAAAAAGATTAATAATTCTAATTGTATCAAACTTTATATGCCCTCTAGCTACTGCTCGACCAATTTATCTATCTATCTATTGATCCATCCTTTGTCAATTAGATGATTATTGAATCGCAATCTCATACTCTTTTACCAAGACTGTCATTATGACCGTTTTGGATTTTCAAAGTTTAATCATTTTGTGAAATAAAAAAAAAGATACAGACCTGCCACTCCCTGAATTCTCCTAAAATTGCATATATATATGCATTTAAAATGACTTTTAGATCAATTGCACTAAAAAAAAAAAGTTATGATAAGGTCTACCTAAAATGACCATGAGCGGATTAAATGACCGTCTTGTAATTTGCGTGTGATCGTGTGCGTCATGTCACTATTTATGACATGTTTTGGTCGCATCATTTCCTTCGTAAAGTTCATTGCTCTGTCCTAGAAAAAAATACTAGCATTCTCCAGTGCAGAGAAATAGTCTAAATTTTATTTCTATTGCCAACAGACGCACAATGACTACCACCGACCATTTAAATTGTTTGAAAATAGTATTAAAAGTTGTTAAAATGTTAATTTTGGTGTCAGTGTCTTAACAGACATACCAACATATGTAAGGCCTTAATATCGCAATTGGGTATTTTATCGTGACAGAATATAGAATTTAAAAACCATGGCAGCCAAAATGTCCGCCCACGGTCGTTCTAGTAGTTTTTAAGTTCTGGTCGTTGTTTGGGACTATTTCAATATTTATTTTCAGTTCTTTTTTTCTTTTACATTTCATGTTTTATAGGCCTTGTTACGTGTTTATCAGGTAATATTTTCAGTTTTCCAATTTTGCTATTCAAGTTCGACCATGTGTCTCTGAAGTTTAAATTGTTTAAAAATAGTATTATAGTTGTTAAAATGTTAATTGGTGTCAATTGCTTCCTAACATGCTAGCATATGCAATGCATTGATATCTCAGCTGGGTGTTTATCTTGACAAAATATAGAGTTTAAAAACTGGTAGTCATTTTGACCGCCCATGGTCGTTTTAGGTAAGAGTGAAATCCCGGTAAAAAAAATGCTGCTGCTGTAGTGAAATAATTTAACCTTTTCTGAATCAGTTTGTCTGAAAATGTGTCCGGTTTCATTCTCCAGATACTGATGGATTAATCTGCATTATATTGACTCTTGTTTCCAACAAATTCCTGAAAGAAATAAAACTGCATGGGGGGAAAAAGGGACTTTTTTTCACCCAACAGGCAGAATTTCTCACTTTCACATATTCTCTGTTAAAATGAGACCAAATGTCTTATTGAGAGCAACATTTTTTGCAGTGTTCACTTTTGCCCATTTTCCTTCTTTAACTGTCTCCCACTTTCCCTCTTTGGTCTGAAAGCATTCTACCACTATCATCCCTAACATAGTGTGATATTAGTCTTGTCTTTGATCTTGGGTAGCGATTACCAAGAGTGAAAGAAGACAGGGTAGATCTCTTTCTTTTTAAATACCAGAGTAAATGGGATTAGGTGCCGGTCCCACGCGAGGCCCACGGAGCCTGCTGACAGAGCTGACACACTGTGGGAGGAAGAACACAATGCTGCCTGAGCGATACCATAGACAACGACACTTCTTCCCTCAGCTGCTAGTCCTGAGTTCCACGTGAGCTCACTGGATATGCATAACTTATCCCTTCTAATTTAATAGCAATATCTTGAAATGACTGAATTGTGTGACAGGCCAGATTTGTTTGTTTTTTAAAAAAAAAATTTTTTTCTCTTTTTCTCCCCAATTGTATCGGTCAATCACCTCACTCTTCCGAGCCGTCCCGGTCGCTGTTCCACCCCCTCTGCCAATCTGGGGATGGCTGCGGACTACCACATGCTTCCTCCACTACATGTGGAGTTGCCAGCCGTTTCTTTTCACCTGACAGTGAGGAGTTTTGCCAGCGGGACGTAGCACATGGGAGGGTCACGCTATTCCCCCCAGTTCTCCCTCACCCCCGAACAGGCACCCCGACCAACCAGAGGAGGCGCTATTGCAGTGACCAGGACTCATACCCACATCCGGCTTCCCACCTGCAGACACAGCCAGTTGTGTCTGTAGGGATGCCCAACCAACCCGGAGGTAACATGGGGATTCGAATCGGCGATCCCCATGTTGGTAGGCAATGGAATAAACTGCCATGCTGCCAGATTCACTTAAAAGTAGATTTGCTTCAAGCTTAAATTGATTTCTAAAACCTCCTGGTTTGAACATTGAGTTCACAAACCAGACTAGAAAAGTGGGTTGACGGCCAGACAGGTGGTCACTGTGCTGTGATGTTGCCACGTGTAGCGTTTGGAATCTGAGCTGTGTGGTTTTGTAGTCACGTTTCAGAGTGGCGTATCCACAATTAAGAAAAAGATCACTACTTGTTTTCTGTTCAGAAAACAAAATTGTCCATCGTTAACACAAATTACTACCATCTTGACCGTTGCTCCCAAAAAAAAGTTTTTAGTAAATATAATCTTCTGAATTTGAGAATTTCTTTCAGGGAATGTTCCCTTTTTTCTTGTCTAAGATAAATTCAGAGAGTTTTGAAGTGAAACCCTTCATTAACATTTGAAATCCACACAACAGCAGTTGAGTTTGGCTGCAAAAGAAATGCCTTCTATCAAAAATATCCATAATGCATAGAATAACTGCAGCTCTCAGCAACTAGTTGAAATAAATTAACATGAGAAAGCACAGTGATTGAGGGATCGTTCAGGCTACATTGCATACAAATTCTGTGAACCCTTATCTTTCTCATTTACAATATCATCATTCACTGCCCATTTTCTGCCATTCTCTTGTAAAGGGACATGTCCCATTTCACCCACTGCACAAATACCCCCCTAACCTTTTAACAGTGAGGGGTGTGTGTGTATGTTTTTGTGTGTGTACATGAGTTTGTGCCTGCAGTATGTGTACATATCCACATTTATGCATGTGTACACACAGACACACAGTCCTTCCAGACTTTGTGGTTAGTCTGTAAGGAACAAGCCTCCAAAAGGCTGCAAGACATGCAACAAAGTGAAGTAAAACATACCACTATGATGTTTGTTCAGGATACACACAGGATACAAACATTCAGTAGATCTTTTATATTAAATCAATTTTGATTAAGTCATTACAAAGTAGTATTGCTATTGACCAGTAGGTTCACAATGGGGTTACTAGGTGACACCTAAGTACCGTGTGACTGGTGATTTTTGGACAGCAAATTATTTTTTATATGTAACATATATTTCACTTAATAGTTATGCAGTCGGAAGTATGCTTTTTTGAGGGATTTGACAAAAACATCAAACAGAATTTGGCTAATCTTAACTAAGAACCGGTGCTATCCATAACAATCATCAACAATTTAATGGCTAGTACTTCCTTAAAAGTAGACACTTTGACAAAGGTTACTGGTGTTCTGACGTGGACTCCTGTGGCAATGGGCACCTTAGTAGTTTTACTACAGTGGAGGATTGTTACATCAGAGGGTTTTTAATAGGGTTCAAGCCTCTTGGATTGGAATTTTGCTTTGAGATACAGGACAATTGAGTGGGGAGTACAGCAGAGTGTTTATTTGATGGCTTGAATGACAAAAGTAACAATTCTCTCAATATGTCTCCTTTTCAGTCCTCTGAGAGCAAACTCAGACAATTCTGAAACTGTTGTCAATGTACGGATGATACACATATTTTGTGAGGGAAACTATGCAACTTCTTCTTTGTGACTGTTATAATCATACCACTGCAGAGACCACATATAGTGGAACTGTTGTCTTCAATGCACAAGGGCGATGGGGCAAGTGTGGTGGAAAAGGTGGATACAAGGCTGCTTCCCCTCACTGCGGCTCCTTCAGCTGTGAGTGCTCTCTCAGATAGCAGGTCAGTCTAATCATCATCTTTTATTGGGCTCAAGTACTTTGGTGTAATTGCACAGTATTACTGTGGTGTGAGTGTGACACTCCCAAGGTGGTCTTTAAAGACCTGCTCTTCAACATACTTGCTAACCTTGTGCTCACACCAAAAGACAAGTGACAAAAGCAGCCAGAAGACATTCATTTTCCATGTGAGCTGGCAGCAAGGAGCAGCCATGCAAATTAGAGATGACTTGCTGAAGCAGCAACTAACTACTAACGGGATACTTTCCACTGTAACATCTCCATTGCAAACTTGACAAGCTAATGAACACAACTAAACTTGATATCTGCAGGACAACTTGAAGAACCCATCTGTCTACTTACTTTTGTTCTTCACCCCCTATGGGACATAAGGCATCGATAGTATTCCTCCGCATATCACAGTCTTTAGCAACTAGTGCCTCACCCCATGAGAGACCCATCTCCAGCAGTTCAGCCTCTACCGTCCTTTGCCCGGTGGTCTTTGGTCGGACTCGTTTCCTTTTCCCTGGTGGTGTCCATTTGAAGGCCACTTTAGAGATCTGCTTTGGGACATTCGTAGTATGTATCCAAGCCATTTTAGCCAGTGTTTAATTTCCAAGATGTCTTGTTGATCCAGAATATATGGAAGAACTTTCGCAGACAGTCATTGTGGAATGAGCTGACTTTGTTCACGTTATTGGTTATTGGTTATTTGCCAGCACTCAGCCCCATATAGTACAACCAGCTTGACCAGGGTGTTATGCAAGTGGATCTTGGTTTTGAGGCTGTAGATGTTGGACTTCCAGATGTTATGGTGTCTTGCATATGTGCTGCAAGCTTTCCCAAGTCTGTGCTTGGTATCTTTTGGGGCGCCATTGTCCTGACTTGTCAGACTTCCCAGATACACAAAATCGTCAACGACTTCAAGTGACACGTTATTTATAGTGATGCATTTATGTGTGTTGGTGCTGATGGACATCACTTGGGCTTTGGTGGTGTTGATGATGAGGCCTGTTTGTTGAGCATACTTGGTGAGTCGATCAGTGTTTTCTTGTAAATGTTTTGTTTTTGGAAAGGACAGCAAGATCATCAGCAAAGTCAAGCTCTTCAAGCTGGCTAGAGAGGGTCCGCTGGATGCCTCTGTTTGTCAGCAGTTGTTTTTCGCATAATGCAATCGATGACCGTCAGGAAGAAAATGAGGGAAAGAATGCAGCCTTGGCATACTCCAGATTTTACAGGGAATCACTCAGAGATGGTATTGCAGAGTATGACACTACATTCAAAGTAGTCATAAAACTTCCCCATTAGTGAGACTATCTTGTAAGGGATTCCATAAGACTGCAGAATTTTCCACAGGGTTTTGTTGTGAATGCTGTCAAATGCTTTTCTGAAGTTGATGAAATTGACAAACAAGGGAACATTCCACTCTGTGCATTGTTCTATGCCCTATATGCAGCCTCTGCCCTTCTGGAATCCAGCCTGTTCTTCAGAGTTTGTTGTTAGTGGCACTGTTAATTCTGTCCAGGATAACGCTACAGAAGATTGTACTGGGGATGAAAAGAAGCACGATCCCATGCCAGGTGTCACAATTTTGGAGATTTCCTTTTTTGGGGATCTTAACAATTGGGCCCATGGTCCAATCACTGGGAATATTTTCTCCATTCTAGATATTCCTAAGTAGAGTAGTCGGGGCCCATGTAGATGTTAAAAGGTTAGCCTTTAGCATCTCAGTATGGATGGAGGTGATACCTACAGCTTTGCTGGTGTTCATTACTCTGATGGACTTCATTACATTCTCTGCAGTTGGGGCACCAACATCGATGTTCAGGATATCATCTATAAGGAGGGGATTGGCTGGTTCATCAGACTTTGGCCGATTAAGCACATCTCAGAAATGCTCAACTCAGCGTGCTGTTTTCCTGGCAGATTTATCCAGTACAGGAGCTGAGGGCTTGGTTTTGTTTCCACTCAGGAGCTTGGTGGTCTTATAAAGGGTACTTGGATTTAACCTTGTCGAGGCATTTTCTGCTTATTTCAGTAGTCAATCCACAAGAGCTTGTTTGTCCCTTCTTGCACTCCTTTTTACCTCCTTGTTTTTTGCTTGTCGAATCTGGCTATGGAGTCTTGATGATTTTGCACTCATCATCTTAGCTTTTAGGTGTTTGCGCTCAGAGATCTTTTGCCATGTCTGAGGTGTTATCCAATCTTTCTGGTTCCTCTGTTTAAAGCCTGACTTTGGTTGCTGACTCAACATAAGCTGTTTTAAATTAGTCCCACTGGGTATTTATGTCATGAGTCTCATTTTCTTGTAAGTCAGCAAGTGTTGAATAAGGGTTTCTTAATTCCAGGGCAAACCATTTCCGAGTAGGGGGGGGCTTTAATTTTGAAATATCCAGGTGATTTGCATTTTTGGCTAGTCTTGGGAAACTTGTGCAGCTTCAGCTTGACAATTACTCATACTAAGTGGTGATCACTGAAGATGTCAGCACCAAATATCTTGGATGGATCTTCGTCATTTGCCGTTGATGATCAGATGGTCAATTTGGTTGGATGTTTTGCCATCAGGTGATCTCCATGTGAGTTTGTGAATTGTTTTGTGTGTGAAGATGGTTCCTCCAATAACACAGTTGTTGGTTGCACATAAATCAGTCAGCCTCTCTCTGTTGTCATTCATCACTCCACATCCATGTTTGCTCATTACTCTTTTATTGTTTGTATTATCAGCCCCAACTCTGGCATTAAGATCACCAATTATGAGGAGCAGGATATATGCTGAGGGACCTGGGAAACAACAGATTGCAGTAACTCATACCAGTCAGCTTTCACTTCAAGGTTGGCTTCATTAGTTGGTAGATAGTACTGCATGATGGTGAGGTTGCAGTATTTGGAAAAGAAGCATGCTCTTATTAGTCGAGGACTAATAAGTTTCCATTCAGTTAAAGTGCTGACTTTGTCTTTGGATATTATCAAGGCAACACCATGCATGTGGGTGGAATCATGTCCAGAGTAGATGGTAATGAAGCTATCATTATATGTCCAGAGCCAGTCCATCTGCACCTGCTAACCCTCAGAATGTCAAGATGGTACCTTTTCATCTCTTTGAGGAGCTGTGCTGCTTTTGATGGCTCCCACCTGGTTCTCACATTCCATGTGCCAATTTTGATGTTACATTTTGGCCCAAGCAGACCGTTTCTCACGCCCATGGTTTCTGAAAGGCTTTCACCATGGGTTATTGTTCTGCCTCCAGGAAAGCTTATCTGCTCCAGGCTTTTCAATAGGTGTGGGTGACATTTTCACAGTTTCCATAGCAAGGATTTTTTACAGGGTGGGGTTGTTAGCCCAATGCCTAACCTAGAAAAGGGGTTTTGGGTAACTTTTTGTCTGGCCACTATCCATCTGCTGTCCGCCAAGGTCGAACCTATCAGGAGTTTAGCTCTCCAGACAGCATAGCCTTCAGGGTCATTATGGCGTGCAAACCTTCCTGCCACGATCAGGTAGATACCCACAGGAAGGACCCATCCACCTGGTGGGGGATAACTGCAAGAGGGCTGACAGCAAGCAGCTAGCTTCCAAAGTAACCACTGGTATGCATTTGGTATGAGCGCAGGATAATGCAAAGTTGGATTTTGAGTTTGATTTGAATAGACTTAATACCTCCATTTCTTGTTCTTTCATTTGCTGTCATAATATTATTACACCATGAAGTTAACATGGTCTTATATTGTTTCTTCTGAGATATAGGTCAGTTAAGCTGGATGCCAGTGTTTCTTAGGAAAATGTGTGACAATTGCCATATTTGGAAAAAGTGCATTAGGCCTTTGCCGTAATTGTTTTTGATGTGAAGGTACGTATGTATACAGAGTAACCTGTATCAGTGTTTTGCCTCTTTGAGGTTTTCGTTCAGTAAATTAGTGACCAAATACTATAAGTTTTGTGTGTGTGTGTGTGTGTGTGTGTGTGTGTGTGTGTGTCTGTGTGTCTATGTGTGTGTGTGTGTGTGTGTGTGTGTGTGTGTGTGTGTGTGTGTGTGTGTGTGTGTGTGTGTGTGTGTGTGTGTTTGTCTTTCTAGCTCCGTGTGTATTTGGATATAGACACAGAAGGATGCAGAGCACTGTTTAAACATGGCTGCCAGGAGTTATTACCAACCGGAGGGGAAAAAAATCACATGTTCAATTCTTATCAAATCTTTTTCACTGATGCTCATTCATGTGTAGTAAAGTTATTAAGCCATTAGCTAATTAAACTTCAGCCAGTTGTTGTTAGATGTGGGGATTTGGTGGATATATTATGGAGTCTTGGTACTTGATTTAATGTTACTATCAGACTCTTGGCATCAGATTTTGTGTAATGATATATAGTAATGGAATCGCTCTATCTCTTGCAAGTGTTCAAACAAACATACACTTTCCTCGTCCTTACAATTGCTTTGCTTTCTCTTTGAGGGTCATTGAAGATGGCTTTTTTTGCTGACTCTTTCTGGGCACGCTTGGTCGTCTTTCAATTTAGCTCCGTCTGATAACTCGGCTTCCTCCAATAGATAAATATTAAATTATAACAAATGACTCTCACTTTCTCAGTAGGCAATTGTCTCCTCTTCCCCAGAGGTATTTAGCATTGGCTAAACAAACACTGTTGCTATCTGTTATTTGGAGTGGGCAAAAAAGAAACAAAAAAAAAGCAACATGCCAGCTCCTGTGAGCTGCTACAGAACACTCTGCATTATCAATATTAAACCATCCTGCTGACTCTCTGGGACAACTGGACATTATTGAGATTAGCACCGCATATTCACAGGAAGCCATGAATAGCCCAAAGCACCCAAATTCATTGCATCAAATCTGCATTTATTAATATTCTCCAATGATATGGGGGAAAGGATTTAGGAAGGGCACTTTCTGAAAAGGATAGCTGCATTGCGCTGGCATGCTTTTTCTCCTTTTCACTATAAGTGACTCATGCATATTCTGGAATAATCTTTGTGTAAATCCTTTTCATGTTTGTTTTTAGTACAGATCCTAGGTTCTGCAGAAAGTTGTAATCCGGTAAGCCTGTTTGACTGTGTAAAGTTATTATTATAACATGATTTGGATGGTGAAAGACATGTGAGTTTGATTGGGTGTTGCTTGCGGGGTAATGCTTTTGGATGGAGGTGATATTGGGTAGCATCTGACTGTCAGGCAGGATGCTGCGATGGGGAGATGCTATCACGCCTCAGATAACTCATCTCTAACTATACAGCAGCAAGTTGTCAGACAGATCCCTATCCCAAACCGACCATGCAATTTATGTCACAGTTTTGAAATCCACTATTCTAATATTCACTTATCTGTCTTGCCATCTGTCTGTCTGTCAGATTATCTGTTTAACGGGTTTGATTATGCATTGGCATGCTATTTTGTTTATATACCATTGATGATAACCCACCAACATTAAAATAAAAAAAAAAAACTTTTGTGCCAAGCCAGTCTAGTTGGCTTTGAGTTTAAATAAAATGATCAACAAAGACAACAAAGCAGTATTTCCTCCTTTGTTGTGAAATGACTATTTGGATTATCTGACAGCAGCACATGGAGGGATGGTGCTTTGACTTCAGCATTGTCTTGCACATGGTGTTCTGTGCATCTTGTGCTTTGAAACTAGAGCAAAGAATAACACTATATGTGATGCTTGTGGTTGTTTCTTTTTCTGATAGCTCGCATTGTTTTCTACTCCCTGCAGAGAGAAGCTGCAATTACTTTGCCTATTCCGGGCCTTCATAGAGGGTCCTTGGTTAATTAGAGAAAATTAGTTTTGCTGAGGTCATGACCTAGTGGAATTAGAATGAATACTTTGGTCAATCAAGCTAATACCATGTATAGTTTAACGAACAAATGCTACTGTTAACAGCTTAATGGACAAACACTATCATGTACAGCTTAATGAATGAATATACTGGGTATGACTCATCGAGCACATACCAGCATTTATGGCTAAATTAACAAAATGCTATCAGGGTTAGAGGTTCCATTCCCTGTGTAAGTCGGTGGGTAGAGCACGTACTGACACTGCCAGGGTCAGGGGTTGAGGTGGGCGCTGGGCCCACTCATTTGGAATGAATGCATTTACAGTATACAGTAAAGATGTGAGGTAAAATTGTTCACCATGTGCCATATGCTGTGCTTTGTCATGTTAATTTCCGGTATGAATCCACTCAGATATTTTATTCAGGTAAAGGAGAGATTATGTCAGCTGCTGCCGCAGATGAATGCCTCACATAAAACTTCTTCTCTGCAATAATAATTTTAATCACAAAATGACTTATGGAGTGTTCCATGAAAAGTAGAGTTACTTGAACTATCAGTAATATCACTTTATGATACTACTATGTAATGGCATTAACTAATATTATTTTGTGAGTTATTTTACAGACCACAACGAGACAGTTCATTGCACATCCTACATATTTTAATCCAATGTCTTTCCCCTTAATTAACTTTACATTTCACTGAGGACGTGATAGCAGGGGCTGTATAAGATGGATTAAACTTATGTGCATAGTTGTTTTTTTAAGAATGGTGTCAGAACTGACAGACAAAATGTAATAAATCTACACAATTTCAAAAGAAATTACGTTGTTATACGGTTATATTGGTTGATTCTAAAGCCGTTTTTTTTTATCTTTCTTATTCTTACAATGTGTCACACTAACAATGCCTGGTTAAATCATTTCTTGCATGAACACTGCTGGCTCACCCGATTTGGCTGTTACCAGTTCATTGAATAGGAGTCCCAAATATATGGGCTAGTAGGGGCCTACTAAACCTACTAGTAGGTTCAGGAGACTGTTATCACCCATTTATTTTAGTGATCCTATATCGTTGATTTGACAAAACGAAAATACAAATGACAGTAATTGGGCTTGTGTGTGCAAGTAGAGAAAGAAAATAACATACATTAGTTAAACTTACAAATCCATGCTTGTTGGAGATGTTATGTCAGCTTGAGCTTGTGAAAATTGACTTTGGATATCCGCTTTTCACCAGTATGGCTACTGGTGAAACCTGGACTGGTGAAAAGTGGATGTCAAAAGTCAATTTTCACAAGCTTAAGCTGACATAACATCTCCGACATGCATGGATTTGTTGTTATTTTCTTGCTCCACTTGCACACAAGCTCAATTACTGTCATTTGTATTTTCATTGCGACACAGTGGTGCACTGGTTAGCGTGGTCACCTTACAGCAAGAAGGTCCTGGGTTCGAGCCCCGGGGTAGTCCAACCTTGGTGGGTCATCCCGGGTCTCCTCTGTGTGCAGTTTGCATGTTCTCCCTGTGTCTGTGTGGGTTTCCTCCAGGGGCTCCAGTTTCCTCCCATAGTCTAAAGACATGTAAGTCAGGTGAATTGGCCATACTAAATTGTCCCTAGGTATGAATGTGTGTGTGTGTGTGTGTGTGTGTGTGTGTGTGTGTGTGTGTGTGTGTGTGTGTGTGTGTGTGTGTGTGTGTGTGTGTGTGTGTGTGTGTGTGTGTGTGTGTGTGTGTGTGTGTGTGTGTGTGTGGCCCTGTGATGGCCTGGCAGCCTGTCCAGGGTGTCTCCCCGCCTACCGCCCAGTGACTGCTGGAATAAACTCCGGCATCCCTGCAACCCTGAGAGTAGGATAAACGGTTCAGATAATGGATGGATGGATGTATTTTCATTTTGTGATATCAGTGATGTATTATCACTGAAATAAATGGGTGATGACAGTCTCCTGAACCTACTAGTAGGTTTAGTAGGCCCCTACTAGCCCATATATTTGGGACAGATGTGTGATGATAACTCCTATTCAATAGACTGATAACATTCCAATCGGGTGGCTGGGTTTATATCTGCGGAGATGCAATTTTTTGTTAATATTGGGCAGCATAGTGACGCAGTGGTTTGTGTGGTTGCCTCACAGCAAGAAGGTCCTGGGTTCGAACCCCGGGGTTGTCCTCTGTGTGGAGTTTGCATGTTCTCCCCATGTGAGCAGTGGATTTTCTGTGGGTACTCCGGTTTCCTAAAAAAAAGGCATGCATGTTAGGGTTAATGCTCCTGTCTGTGCCCCTGACCCCAGGCATGTCAAGACAAACTTGAGTTGGTACCCGGGCTCAGCATGGCAGCTGCCCACTGCTCCTAGCTACAAGTTGGGATGGATTAAATGGAGAGCGTAATTTCCCTTACAGGGATCAATAAAGTATCTCAAAATTAAAATATATATATAAAAAAAAGCAAAAAAAAAAAACATGAAGAAAGGCAGAGAGAAAAGCTCTCCCTCCTATTCTTCAAACAATAATGTGAAGTAACAACCATGACAATTTTCTGCCCTGATGAGTCACTCACAAGTGTTATTATGGCTCTAGTTACCGATTCAGGTAATTACAAGCTAAACTATTCAGACTCCTAAGGCTGGCCCATGTACGTCTCCTTGGGTCTACTTATAAAGCAGGACAGGTACGCATTAAAAGTAAGGGCCTCACCTGGAGGGTTAGACTCTCTGTCTTCAACCATTTAGTTGCACTGTGACCTCGCTGTGAAAATGGCAGCATTCATTATCAAATAACGATGAACCAGCCACCCTCTCGTAGTTTGCATATGGATATTAATGGCTTGCGGTCATTTACATTTCAGTTCCAAGTACTGAATGAAAGATTTGTAATATTCAAATCACGAGCCAGCGAATTTTTGCAGGTAAATGATTGACGTTTTTCGATTAATATTACACGTTATATTTAACAGGTTTTGTGCATTAATGAACTACAGGACATGGAAATGACACCAGCTAAGTAGAATTAAAGTGTTCTAGCTGAGATTTTGTTGAGGTTGCGCTTTCATTACGCACTAACCTGGAAGAGGGCAAGACTGTAAATTCTTTTTTGAAAGACATCAATTTCAAATTAATTCTGAAGGGATGGCCCTCTAATTTTGCTACCCAGCTGAACTGCCAAGGAGATAAAATAAGCTTAGCGTTTTTATTCCTGCCTGTTGAAAAGGTGTTGCAGTCGGCTATCTCATATAATGTAATGGAACGATCTGCCTCTTCCTCTGCCTCTTTGTTTAGGAACAACAGTGTTTCATTTCATTGTTTACCAAAAGGAGTTTGCTCAGCTGGACTGCTGAGTCCCTGGTCTCTGTGAGATGCAACATTACATTATAGACTGCTACACACTTGTAGCCTCAATGCAACAGTACTTTATTCAGCACGTTTTCAGTTTTCATCCTGTCACAAGGTCAAATGAAGTGAAATGAAGGTAAAATTAAAGCTAGGGCATGCAGTTTATTTTTAGAATTTGGGTAGGGCAGCATGATATCATCGCTTCAGCATCGTCACTGCAATGTGCGTATGCACTTTTTTTTTTGGATACTTTATTGATCCCCTTGGGAAAATTCTTCCTCTGCATTTAAACCATCCTAGCTGTGTAGCTAGAAGCAGTGGGTAGTCGCTATGCAGCACCTGGGGACCATCTCCAGTTCTTCTTTCCATTGCCTCGGTCAGGGACACAGACAGGAGTATTAAGCCTAATATGCATGTCTTTTTGATGGTGGGGGAAACCGGAGCACCCGGAGAAAACCCATCCCAGACACTGGGAGAACATGCAAACTCCACACAGAGGGCGACCTGGGATGACCCCCAAGGTTGGATAACCCGGGGTTAAAACACAGGACCTTCTTGCTGTGAGGTGACAGCGCTAACCCACTGGGCCTCCATGCCACCAATAGTCACATCACGGTACTTGCAATGTGAAGTAAGC
This sequence comes from Lampris incognitus, assembly GCF_029633865.1. Classification (NCBI taxonomy): domain Eukaryota; kingdom Metazoa; phylum Chordata; class Actinopteri; order Lampriformes; family Lampridae; genus Lampris; species Lampris incognitus. Next base: position 30,221,921 of record NC_079212.1, read on the forward strand.
AAATTCAGTCAAACACCTCATGCTATTGTGGTGACACAAATGAGGGTAGATTCACCAAGGGCTGCTGCTCCTTTAAGGCAGACATTCAGAGTGCTGACGAAGGCACTGCTTAGGTTTTCCAGGGTGAGCCATGTCTGCAGCAGCCTAGCGGTTAGCTGGTTGCCACGAGAGATTGTGCTGTATCGGTGTCATTTTGTGTGGCAAGTAAACGGAATTGACTCAACTCGATCTCTCCGTCTCCTCATTCCTGCACTCCCACACTATAACTGTTTGTTGCTTGATACAAAAGGAAAACTTGCACGGTTCTCATTTTCCATGACTAATCTACAAGAGACATTTGTCTGATAATATAATTTACTCTGATTTAAGGTTTCTTGGATACACAGAGTTTGGTGCTAGCGAGTGACATGCAGGCTCTGCATGCACAGGGAATCACCAATCACAATCATTTCCCCCCTTTTTTTCCCCCCGAATGTATCCGGCCAATTACCCCACTCCTCCGAGCCATCCCGGTCACTGCCTCACCCCCTCTGCCGATCCGGGGAGGGGTGCAGACTACCACATGTCTCCTCCGATACATGTGGAGTCTCCAGCCGCTTCTTTTCACCTGACAGTTAGAAGTTACGCCAGAGGGACGTAGTGCGTGGGAGGATCACACTATTCCCCCCAGCCCCCCCTCCCCCCTGAACAGGCGCCCTGGCTGACCAGAGGAGGTGCTAATGCAGCGACCAAGACATGTAACCACATCCAGCTTCCCACCTGCAGACACGGCCAATTGTGCCTGTAGGGACACCCAGCTAAGCTGGAGGTAATGCAGGGATTCGAACTGATGATCCCCGTGTTGGTAGGCAATGGAATAGACCGCTACGCTACCTGGATGCCTCTCAATCACAATCATTCTTGATCAGTTTATAAAACAACCAAAGCAGGCCCCACTAGTCATCGCCCATAACCTAAAAATGAGTGACGAACAGGAGAAAAATACTGAAAAGGAAGATTTGGTTGCAAAAAGAAAAGCAACGTCAGTTGTATGGCTTTTTAAAATTTCAAATTATCTTCAAGACAGTTGGGTTTGTTTTTTTATTTCTTCTTCTCTCGTTCATTTTTGTTTGTATTTTGGTGAAGTGCAGACTACATATTGTGAATTTTGGTCCGTATATTTTGGAGCATATCAGGATGCACATTTATCTGCTGTTGATCCTTCTCTGCCTGAAGTTTTCAGCTCTCATGTTAAGATGGCCACATATTCACCCACTACATATACATCCTACAAATCGCAGAAAAGAGAAATATCACAATGTGAGTTTTTTCCAATATCTTGCAGCCCTCTTATTTACCATTTTGGTAATATTTGGTAAAAATGTCTTTACGTTCCAACACAATGGTGAAATACTGAGTCACGTGTTGGGGAGAGGGGGGGTGACCAATTAGGTGGTGAATTTTGGGGTCTTCCCTCTGGAAAATGGTCAAAAATATTTAAAAAATTTACATTTAAAAGGAGATGTCACCGATGGTTTTGTGTATGTACTATTGGTACTGATGACTAGTGTAGTCAATTGAAGCAATGAAGTCCACACTGTGTACAATATTAATGAAAAAATCAGCGTTCTCCTGTGCTCAGAGTCTTTCCCACAGCACCTACAGGTACCAGAATGCATTGTGCGTTAGCTTGTCTGTGAATGTTCTCATTCATCCAGGTCATGGTTATCCAAAGGAATTGAATCGATCCGTGAAGATGTTTCGCCTCTCATCCAAGAGGCTTCATCAGTTCGTGCCTTTCTGACTAGGCCAAGCTAGTCTGACTGGCTGGTGATGAAACTCAGATATCCTCTTTGGAGTCGTTATCAGAGCTATTAATGTCCATGGCTCTTTGTGTTCCTATGTTAAGCCACGCCCGTCATTATCGTTCTACGTTAGCTTCTGTTTTTTCGTTCCTAAAATCCTCTGCACTAGTGTTGTGGGACATCATGTTGACCATTGAAAATCTAACTTAGCCGAGAGACTGAGGATGTGTTTTTTGAACAGTGTGTTTTTTGAGTAGAGTAATAGAAACCTTACTTAGCTGTATTTTTTCTGGCCGCCAAATGATGTCACTATACGTCACTTGGCGGCCAGAAAAAAAAACTCGGTTTCACCACTAACTGTAGTGATATAATGCTATGTATATCCACTGAAACTACACTAGGTGTTATGTACTACCCGGACTGTTATTATGGTTACACCACTACCATGTATGGTTATTACGTCTGCCTACTGAGCCACGATTAAACCTGAGTTCTATAACCTGGTGTGATCATTGATCCTCGACCAATACTACCCCAAGTATTACTTCATGGTGGCAGCGGTAAAGTACTCTCTATGAAGAATGAAGATAGACTGATAAAATTGTCCGTGGGTAATTTCTGTCATCATTGAAGCAAGAGTGCGCAGGAGCTGAGCTAGTCGCAAAGCTAACTAGCTAGCTAGCAACAGGAGACGTCATGGCATCGCATCTACCGACAATGAATTGGTCAGACCCGGACCTGGGTGAGGCAATTTCACTGTATAAACAGAAAATGACTCTGTATTTAGAAGATGAAGAAATAAATGGCGCAGCTAAACAAGCTAGGAAAATATGTCATGGAATCGGAGATGAAGGATTAAAAAGATGGAACGCCAGTGGTCTCGCTGATGATGAAAATAAAAAGCCTGCCAAACTATGGGACTTCTTTGAAAAACAGCTAAAGTTGAACGTAAATTTCAGAATCCATAGACTGCAACTGAGGCAACACAGACAGAAACCAGATGAGAATATTGATGATTTTGTGACCAGAGCCAGAACACTAACACAGAAATGTCAGTTTTCAGACGAAGAGCTTAACGAGCGTATGATTGAGCTTATTATTGCGAGTACTCCCCATGATGCTCTGAGGAATGATCTATACAGCAAACCAAAAGGATATTCCTTAGCAGAGGTTCTGGCTGAGGGACGAAAATATGAAGCCCTGACAGCAGGCAATGAACAGTTAGACAAACTTAGCCTGTCACACAATGAGAGAATCCACACTGTGGACAGGGACCGCATATGTCGTAACTGTGGGAGAAGCCACAAACTACGTCGATGTCCTGCATATGATGATGAATGCAATGCGTGTGGTGCAAAAGGTCACCGGGAGCGGTGCTGCAGGAAGGCCAAACGAGAGCGCCAGGAACACTCCAGCCAGAGCAGGAGCGGGGGAAGTAAGTCCCACACACCACAAGACAAACAGCACAAGCGCAAAACCTATAAAGACAAAAAGCAACAGAGCAGGACTCGCATACATGCTGTAGAGAGTAGCAGTGAAATGGACAGTGAGAACGAAAGTACCTACCAGAAACAGTTCCACTCCATAACTATCAGTGAAAAGTGTATGCATAGCATAGACAGCAAGCCGGCCAGAGAGGAGGCGTACACAGTCCTGAAGGTGACACCACCTGACCTACCTGGTCGTGAATACACACTATGTCTGAAGATAGACACAGGTGTATCAGGCAACACACTCCCATTACGTACCTTCAAGCAGATGTACGGTGAAAATGCATGCACCCAGAAACGACTGAAAAAAACCAACAGGAGGCTATCTGCATACAGTGGTCACGCCATCCCCTGCCTAGGCACTATTGACATTCCATGCCAGTACAAAGAATCCAAATGGATCAATGCAAAGTTCTACGTTGTAGACGTACCAGGGCCAGCTATAGTTGGGCTGCCAACATGTGAACTGTTAAACCTAGTGACTGTCAATGTAGATGCAGTGACCGAGAAAGGAAATGCAAACCAGAAAAAAGTCAACACAAGACAGACAAAACCCAAAATGATCATATCTAACAGACCTAAAGAGAGCATCCCCAGACCAGTTTGACAAAATTGGCAACTTCAGTGGAAAGGGCAAGCTCTTCCTGAAAAAGGATGCTGAACCATTCATAGACCCACCACGTAAGTGCAGCATTCACATCAAAGACAAACTGAAAGATGAACTGAATAACCTTGTTGAACAAGACGTGTTAAGAAAAGTAGAACAGCACACAGACTGGTGCTCGAGTCTGGCATACAGCACAAAAAAAGACGGTTCCCTTCGTATATGCTTAGACCCCCAAAAGCTTAATGCCAGCCTTAGGAGATGCCCACACAAGATTCCTACTGTGGTGGAACTGAACCCGAAGTTTGCAAATGCAAAAATATTCAGCAAACTTAATGCAAAAGCTGGATATTGGTCAATACAGCTAGAGGAAGAGTCACAACTGCTAACCACATTCCAAACTCCATTTGGTAGATACTGCTGGAAACGTTTGCCATTTGGTCTCAGTGTCTCTCAAGATCTCTTCCAGGCAAAGATGGACCAAATCCTGGAGGGGCTCGACGGTGTCGTCAGCATAGCCGATGATATCGCAGTCTACGGAGCAAGTGAAGAGGAGCATGACAGGAACCTGACCAACCTGATGGAGCGAGCAGCCAAGACAGGTATTGTGTTCAACAGTGACAAGTGCACAATCAAACAGACAAGCATCTCATTCTTTGGCAACCTGTACACAGACAAATGTATCAAACCTGACCCAGCCAAAATCAGGGACATCCAGAAAATGCCGACACCCCAGAACAAAGATGAACTGAGCAGATTCTTGGGGATGCTGATCTACCTGTCACCCTACATCCCAAAGTTTGCAGACAAAGCACACACACTGAGGGTGCTGCTGAAAAGTGACGTGCCTTGGACATGGGACACTGATCACCAAAAGAGCTTTGAGGACCTGAAATCAGTTATCAACGATCATGACTGCCTGAAGTACTATGATCCAAGCACACCTCTGACACTTGAGGTTGATGCATCACAGAAAGGACTGGGCGTGGCATTAGGGCAGAACAAAGGACCCATAGCTTTTGGCTCAAAGACACTGGACGACTGCCAATCCAGGTACAGCAACATAGAGCGAGAAATGCTGGCCATAGTCTATGGAATGCAGCGATACCATACCTACCTGTATGGGAAGTCATTCATTGTAGTTACAGACCACAAACCCCTTGTTACCATATGCACAAAACCACTGCATGCCGCCCCACCACGGCTTCAGCGAATGCTGATAAAAACACAAGGATACAACTACGAGGTCACGTATCGACCAGGAAACCAGATGGTCCTGGCAGACACACTCAGCTGACTACCCAACCCTGAGAACAACAGCAACATCGAGCTGGACGAGCGCATTGACGGAATAGAGGCAGAAGTCGAGGATCCAGAGATGCTCACTGTTGCAATGATAAACTTCTCTCCCGAGAAACAGGACGTACTCCGCATGGAAACCACCAGCGACCCCAGACTCAATGCACTGAAAGAGCTGATCCACCAGGGATGGCCAGACAACATCAAAGCTCTACCAAGACAACTACGTGAGTACTGGTCATTCAGAGATGAGCTCGCAATTGAAGCAGGAGTCATATTCAAAGGCAGACAGGTGCTCATCCCAGACTCCATGACTGATTCTATACTCAAACAACTGCATGTAGGACACCAGGGCATCAAAAAGACACGGCGACTGGCGAGAGAAAGTGTCTACTGGATCAGAATGAACGATGACATCGAAAGAGTCTGCAGGTCATGTAGTGTATGCGTGGAACATCAGGATGCAAATCAAAAGCAACCTCTCAACCCACACAACACACCGTCAAAACCATGGCAATCCCTAGCTTCTGATCTATTCGAGATCGATGGACATCAGTATTTACTGATTGTGGACAGATATTCGAAGTTCCCTCTAGTGGATGAAATGCCCATGCCTGTGTCCAGCCGGGCAGTTGCACAAAAAATGGAAATGTACATGTCTCTTTTTGGAAGGCCTGACGAGATACTTACAGATAATGGACCCCGGTACACAGGGCACGCGTTCCAGAAATTCACGGCTGACTGGGGAATCAGGCACGTGACAAGCTCACCCCACTATCCAAAAAGCAATGGATTCATTGAGAGGCATGTGCGACACATCAAATCCATTGTGAAGAAAACCATGAGACAAGGAGGTAACATACAAGTGGCCTTACTACAGGTCAGAGCAACACCCGTCGACAGTAAACTACCATCACCAGCAGAACTGATCTTCGGAAGGCCAGTCACCACCCTGCTGCTGAGTCGAGGGGACCCAGGCAAGGAGGAAAACCGACTCCACCTGGAGCAGAGAACAGCAAACATGAAGGAACATCATGACCGCAGCAGCGGCAGAGAACTACCTCCACTCGGTCCCGGACAGCACGTATATGTCCTAAACAAGGAAAAAGGGACTTGGTATCCAGCCACCATCGTACAAAAGTGTGATGAGCCAAGGAGCTACATTGTGCAAACATCAAATGGGAACAAACTCAGATGTGGCAGGAGCCACCTGCGGGAAATTCACCACCCCCATGCACTGAGGAGCGCAAGAACCCGCTTCACAGAACCTCAACAGCACACTCATGCAGCTGGAACTTCTTCCAGCCAAACCTGTGAAACACACAAGACAGTACGCACAAGATATGGAAGAGCTGTTTCCAAACCAGCTCACTACAAGGACTATGAGTAGAGACAATCACACACAAAAGAAGGGCTCTGAATATGTTTATTGTTTTTTGAGATGGACAATTCTGAGTGTGTTGTCTAAAAAAATAAAATAAAAAAAAAAGGCAACCTCTGTGTAATGACTGTACAATGCTGATCAATGATTGTACCACATTGGAATTGTGTGATATGTTGGTTTATATAACCAAATGTTCTACAGTATTTTGTTACTGTAAAAACTGAAAACTAAACAGGGGGGCTATAGTGATATAATGCTATGTATCTCCACTGGAACTACACTAGGTGTTATGTACTACCCGGACTGTTATTATGGTTACACCACTACCATGTATGGTTATTACGTCTGCCTACTGAGCCACGATTAAACCTGAGTTCTATAACCCGGTGTGATCATTGATCCTCGACCAATTCTACCCCAAGTATTACTTCACTAACCAAGATATGCAGAAACGATAACTGCAGGTGTTTTTCATGTGCCATCCCTGTCAAAGATAGATAGAGATAAGGACACAGTAATTTTCCCTTTAGGGGCTGTGTTTTGGTGCTGGTACAGAGCCAGTGGAGAGGCAAGTGCAGGCTTATTGGGGATACCGTTGGCTGCACTTGTTTGGTAATGTCTTGGCTTGAAGGGAACCTGCACTCACATGAGTGGAGTGGCACAATAGGAGATGTGCAATGCAGATCCTCTGGCACAGTAGCTACAATTTTGGTGTCCATTTTGGCTTGAAATTGGCTCACAAGTTCACCGGCTCAGATAATATCTAAGCGCATGCACACGTTCAATGAGGGGATCCTGGAAATTCCCTTTAAAATATATTATTTATGTAACAACAAACAGAATGTTTCAAAATTGGAGAATTTGAATTTTACAGATAAAACAAACAAAACAAACAAAACAAAACCTCATTTACAACAGTATATTCAAAGATGACACAGGAACAGCAAAAAGTTCTTGTCTATACTTCAGCTCATTTATTGTATATTTAGTTTACTCAATTTATGTGCACAACAAAGCACAACAATGAATGGACAAAACACTGAGAGAAAAGTCAATGACAAAACACACCACCAAGGAAGGTTTGTTAATTAAAATAATTTTATAATTTTGACTAAAGACCTGCCTTGGCACAACTAAAATGAAACTATATCAGAATAAAGATGCCTTCTGCCCAATACAATGCCTTCTGACCAGTGGATGCATATTATGACCCAAGAGCCACAGTAGGCTGTCAGTGATTAAGCTCATCTCTCAGCATCAGTGATGTTCTGCTATGTTCAAGTTACATCTCAAACTATATGGCAGCTTAGGAGGCTTGGTGGACTTGGTTGTGGAAACTCTTTAACACATTCCATCTTGAAGCACAAACAGTCTGATTGATTCAACTAATTTTAATCCGGTGCTAGATTACAATGTCACATAATCCAAAATGCAAATTTATGATGCAAATGCAGCAAATAGATTAGAACTCGAATACCAGGTTTTCATATTTTTACACTCCATTATACAGGCTGGTTTTGAATTCAATGTAATTTATGTATGTATTTGAATTTGACAATTTACTAGGAGGTTAGGATTTGACAGCTGCCTCTCTTGCCGATTCTCAACAGATGTCTATGAGCACAACACTGAGTTAGAAAGCTATGTAGTATTCAAGCTTTCCTGGTCCATCTCTATTCTATTCTATTCTATTCTGTTCTATTCTATTCTATACATTCACCCTCTATACCCACTTAATCTATTTCAGGGTATGGGTTTGCTAGAGTCTATCCTTGGATTACTTTACTTTTTCATTTTAAGAGCCGAGAGGTCTGCCTGTCATTTGTAGGAATAATGTGAAGGCTGGACACCTCTGTGCTATATATCATGTTTGGAGTCTGGAATAGGCTATATTCACAATGACTGTGTCCTGTTTGAATGTGCCATTTTTACATAACATGTTGGTCAGGCATGCTTTGGTTTCTTTTGACTTCTCCTGATGGTGGCACGAATTCATGTTTGCAGCAGCCTCACCCAGTATTGGTGTGGGAAGATGGCGGCGCAAATTCACATTTGCGGCAGCCTCACCCAGTGCTGTCAATGCAGTGTCTTTGTCCATGTCTGCGTCTAAGTTTTTGTCTTCGTTTGTTGGCTGGGAGAGCTGGCGCTGGATCGGCTGCAAGAGCTTGGTCTGCTGCACCGTGGGCCAAGGGACCGCGACCTTGCCCGGAGCTGCACCCAAGGAGGTAACACCAAGGGCAGTCTGACAAGATGCGGAAGTGGGGCAGGTTAAGCTAACTGCTAGCCCATGCAGACCGACAGTTCCAATAACACCAAGGGCAGTCAGGCAGCGGCCTCACCTGGCATTGACTGTGGTGGTGTTGATGTTGTCGTGTGGAGTGCGGGGAGGTGTGTCAAGAGTGTCTGGCTGAGAGAGCTGGCGCTGGATCAGCTTGGAGGGCTTGGTCTGCTTCGTCCAGTTGCCACAGGGTCCACAGCCCCTTCCTGGAGTTGTGCCTGAGGAGGAAACACGGAGGGCGGTCTGACAGGATGCGTAATCGGGGCAGGCTAGGCTAACTGCCAGCCCATGCAGACCGGCGGTTCCGACAGTCATCCTGGCTGGCGTTTGTTCCTTTAGACAGTGATTTTTTTTTTAGTTTGAATATAAGTGTTAGTTTGAATATGTCTGTTCTTGTAGTTCTTCACTGTGTTTTTGTCTGCATGTTGCACTGCTGTGGGCTGGGGGAAATGGGATTTTGTTTCATTTCATGTGCGCAAGTACATGAGGTGAAATGACAAAGTGTTTCTGATTCCTGATTCCTCAAACTTTTTTATTCTGCCTCTGCACTTTAAATTATGTTGACAAATTTTACCCACTTTTATAAAGAGAACAGAATGAAAAAATAAGGCATTCGGTGTCGGAGCTTGGTGTCGCAGTCATTAAATATTAATTGCATTTGTCAAGGTTGTGCGTTAAATTTGGAGGAAGAATAGTTTGAGTTTCTGTGCAGCAGTCCATTGATCTGGGCCGGGTCATTAGCTCTGTGGTTGAGGTGAATAACTCATCTTAGAATAGTGTTGTTGAATTTTGATCATTCATTCGAATGTCTTGTGCATTATGCACTCCAGAGTTTCTGCCCCTTTCAAGTTATGTTTTTACCTTACCTTGCCTTTTAAAAATGTGTAAGTAGTGACAGAATTTCACATAATTGCTATTTTGATCTATTGAAACCACTGTTTATGAGGTGAAAATGTTTCAATGCCCGGGCAAATTCCAAAATGTTATGGTATTCACAAATTCAAGTTTATTGAACTTTCTTGTTTTCAATGTAGACACTGGCTCTGATTATGCTTATATTGACTCAAGCCCAGGGTTTCATTACACACTTTCTCTCTTTATCTTTCTCTTTCTCTCTCCCTCTCTCTCTCTCTCTCTCTCTCTCTCTCTCTCTCTCTCTCTCTCTCTCTCTCTCTCTCTCTCTCTCTCTCTCTCTCTCTCTCTCTCTCTCTCTCTCTCTGTGTCTCTCTCTCCCTCTCGCTCGCTTGCTCTCTCGCTCTCTCTTGTTTTCTCTCTCACTCTCTCTCTCTCAGATAATTGCACTTTAGCTATCTATGATTTCCTCTGTCCTCATTGGGATGCTCCCATGAGTTAGCCTCTGTCTGACTGCATCTGACAAGGGTAGTAAATAACTGTGAGAAAGGCTATAAATCATGGCATTTCTTCCTCACTATGGCTCTCCCAACCTCTCATCCAGATTGATCACTCTTGTGCCACTGAGGTCCAGCTGTGAGTCTTGTTCCACTGATATGAATTAAGTGAAATTATGGGAAGTGTTAGGTGGAAATATGCAAAGCAGGGAAATGACTGGAGAATTGGAGGACATTTTCATGTGCACCGAAATATTCAAATTCATTCGAAACTTAAATTGTGTCCACAGCCATTCTTACATTCTCTGTGTACTATTATTTCTAGTTGAAAAGTTTTCCAATACATTAATCTGAAGAGTAACACTAAATGTTATGAACAATCATTGGAAAATACACGATTTTCCGTGTTGCCACATTATTTTTCACTGTGCCTGCTAGGTAGAGTGGACAGTTTAGATCGCTGGCATTTGGAGACAGACAAGAGCTGAGGAGGACACTCGAGAGACAGTATAGGAAGGCAAGTGAGGAAAAGAAGGAAGCCTTGTCAGAACTTCGAGGCATGGTAAGGGAAAGGCTAATCACCCTTCGGCGTGCTGAGTAGCACAGGAAGCGGGGCAAGGAAAAGGCCCGCAAGGACCAAAATTGAAATGCTAATATTTTGTTTGAGTCAGGATGGCACCAGTTCAACGAAGATCTGGATGCAGCCCTTGAAGAAACAGCCAAGGGTGGTGCAGACCAGAGGCTTCAGATACCTTAATAATGAGCATCGCTTCAGAGAGGTTCAGCATCAAGGAACAATGGGCCACCACGACTACTACAAATCCAAACCGATGGGAAGTTAAGATTGCCCGACTTAGACAAGAGCTGAGGACACTCGAGAGACAGTACAGGAAGGCAAGCGAGGAAAAGAAGGAAGCCTTGTCAGAACTTCGAGGCATGGTAAGGGAAAGGCTAATCACCCTTCGGCGCGCTGAGTAGTACAGGAAGAGGGGCAAGGAAAAGACCCGCAAGCACAGTGCCTTTATTGCAAGTGTATTTGGATTTACAAAGCAGCTGCTTGGGCAGAAACGCAGTGGTTACCTGTCATGCCCCGAGGAAGAGATCAACTGCCACATTAGCAACACCTACAGTGACAGCATGAGGGAGCAAGACTTTGGCCACTGTGTAGCCCTTATATTCCCACCGGAACCCAGCATCCTGTTCAACATCAACAAACCCACACTGAAAGAGGTCAAGGAGGTCATCAAGTCGGCCAGAACATCTTCAGCCCCAGGCCCAAGTGGAGTGCCATACAAGGTCTTCATAAGGTTCCCCAGGCTTTTTTGGAAGATCTACAGGGTGATCTGGGGGAGGGGAAAGGTGCCACAGCAGTGGAGATATGCAGAAGGCGTGTGGATTCCTAAGGAAGAGAATGCATGCAACAGCGAGCAATTTAGGATGATCTCGCTCCTCATTGTACTTCTTCAAGATTGTTGCCAATCGTCTCACAGGAATTCTCCTGAAGAACTCCTACATAGACACCTCGGTGCAGAAGGGAGGAGTCCTTGGTGTTCCAGGATGCATAGAGCACACAGGTGTAGTAACCCAACTAATCAGAGAGACACGAGAAAGCAGGGGAGACCTGGCAGTGCTGTGGCTGGACCTTGCTAATGCCTACAGATTGATCTCACACAAACTGGTAGAATTGGTCCTGATTGTACCAGATAAGATCCAAAACCTCATCCTTGGCTATTACAACAACTTTAGCCTGAGGGTGTCCTCTGGGACCTCGACATCAGTGTGGCATCGGCTAGAAAAGGGTATCATCACTGGCTGCACAATTTCTGTGTCCCTATTTACGCCATAAATATGCTTGTGAAGTTTGCGGAAGTGGAGGGCAGAGGTTCCCAGTCCAAATGTGACATCTGGCGACCCCCAATCAGAGCGTTCATGGATGACCTAATGGTAACAACTACATCAGTGCCTGGATGCAGGTGGCTCCTTCAAGGACTTGAATGGCTCATTACATGGGAAAGAATGAGCTTCAAGCCCACAAAATCCAGGTCTCTGGTCCTCAGGAAAGGAGGAGTTACCGACTAGTTCAGCTTCTCTTTGGGATGCACCAAAATTCTATCTGTGACTGAAAAGCCAGTCAAGAGCCTGGATAAGATCTTCAACCGGAAATCTGAAGGACACAGCAGTGCACCAGGTAACCAGTGATGATCTCAACACTTGGCTCGCCACAGTGGACAAGTCGGGGCTTCCTGGAGAGTTCAAGGCCTGGATATATCAACATGGAATCCTGCCTCAACCCCTCTGGAGACTGCTAATCTATGAAGTTCTAGTCACCACTGTGGAGGGCTTCAAAAGGAAGATCAGCCAGTTCTTTGCGCAGGTGGATGGGCCTGCTGCAAAGCCTAAGCAGCATCGCCCTTTACAGGCATAACACCAAGCTACAGCTTCCTCTCAGCAGTCTGGCAGAGGAGTTAAAGGTTAATTTGTTTGCAGACATTTTTGGTAATTTTGCACACGTAATTGTAATGTTTTTTTCCTATTCAGTTTATTTGATTGTTTTGGAGGTTGATCATGTTGGTGCTGCTGGTTTTCTTTTCTGCTAGGTAGACAATTACATTCACCTGTTGTGTCCAGTATTCCAACCATTTCATTATGGGTTTTAAGACCAAGACTGGTTTGAAAAACCATTGCTTTAAATGAGGTGAGCCACAAATGGTGCTAATGTCCTGTTGACACTGTTTCACTTTTAATGTTTGCTTGTTGTCAATGCACAGACACACTGAGACATAAAAACACATGCATGCACATGAGCACACAGACAGGCATGCACGTGCACATGCAAATCCTCACAGTTGTTGACCTGGATGACTGTGACATGCTGGTATTTACCTCGCCTTGTTCTTCTACTTCCTTTTTTTTTTAACCCTCCACTTTTCCCATTATAATCGACTTCAGAGGGGGGTTGAGTGTGCTCACTGAGTCAGAAAATCATGTTTCAACACACAGCAAGCAAACTATTCCCAGCCCCCGTAGAAATGGACTGGCAACAACTGCAGGCCTATCAGACTCACTTCATTTCCCCGTTGGTTCTCCTAGATTTTATCTCAACATGGTCCGGTTCATTCATCCATCCATCCATCCATCCATCCATCCATCCATCCATCCATCCATCCATTCATTCATTCAATTATTAATTTATCTCCAATTTGTAAGAACTTACTTGAAAAATAAAACAGATTCCAATCACGCGTTAACTATGTCAGAGTGTAACTATGTCTCCATGTTACTGTGTGCTCTGCAAAATTCTCCATTTCAAACCTGCAGGCCCAGTGACAAAGTTAGGGTGTGTGTGTGTGTGTTTGCAACTTGGTACTACATTTAGCATCACAAGTATGCAATTAAAGGGTGATTTAAAGTTCCTGGGCCCAATTTAGATAATTTCTTAAAGACTTGAGTACTTCTAAGGTCTACAGCCACAGAACTTCATTCCAAAAGCACTTGTCTCTCCCAAACAACAAAGCCTGTACAGTTTGCCTCATACAATGCAGGTGCTGATTTTGTCCCTGCCTCCTTGGCTTGGGCTGTAATCATAGAGAACCCATAGGTGTCCACATCCCATTGTTGATTTTGTTTGAAGAGATAACCCTTAAGTGGTATTTTAATGATTTACTTGACTCTAGGGTTAACTTATATCCTAATGCCATTAGATCAGCAAAATGTACATGAAACGGTAGCAATAACCTCCTGATCCACTGTTGGTACCTGCAAGCAAAGTTTCAAATCCCTATCTGATCCTGCGTTGTGGAGTCTTTATGCAGCTTCAATGTTCCTCAGTGTTTTTTGAACAAAAGGAATTGGGAAAAACCATTTATCTGGCTTGCTATAGACTGCAGTGTTTAGATGGCATGGTGGTGCAGTGCTTGCACTGCTGCCTCACAGCAAGAAGGTCCTAGGTTCAATTCCCACCTGGGGTGGTGCTGGCACTGGGGGAGTTTGCATGTTCTCCCCAGGCCTGTCAGTGTGCAGTGGCTGTCTGTGTGTACTCTGCATGTTCTCCCTATGCTCAGGTGGGTTATCTCTTGACTAGGGTCCTTTCTGTATGTAGTTTGCATGTTCTCCTGTACTCACATGGGTTTCCTCCAACATCAAAAAGGACCCCGATAAAAACATGCAGAACACTGTCCTGTCCTGTCCCTGCTCATGAATGTCCACCTGGCATTGGTCCCCGGACACCAAAGGAAAGGGCTGCCCACTGCTCCTGGCTGCCCCTGGAGAAAGGACAGCAGGATGAGATGAATGCAGAAGAAACATTTCTTCAGCCACCACTCCTTCCATGCGTGTGTGTTCTAGTGTCTAGCTATAAGACGAATAAAGTCTTTCTTCTCTTTTAAAAATGGGTTCTGTGTGTGTAACCTTTAAAGCTGTTTGGGGTATGATTGCTCATAAATGTATACTTTTTGACCACTTTTTGTTCAAAAACCTGTGCTGTGCTTTTTGAAGGAAAGCGGTATTAAAGGCTGAATCAAGCCCGCCTGCGCCAACCCCCCCCCCCCACACACACACACACACACACACACACACACACAGCGCCTACACAGAGCTTCTCTCACTCTTTGTCAGAGAGGCTACGGCAGCTGAATACTGAACAGTATAGACAGGAGCTGCTTCTCAACCTGGAACAGACAATTATTTATTTGTTCTGTGTGTCTCTCCCTTCCCCCCTCTCTCTCTCTCTCTCTCTCTCTCTCTCTCTCTTTCTCTCTCTCTCTCTCTCTCTCTCTCACACACATAGACACACACTCAGACAACATTACACCCCCTAGCAAAAAGAGCACACACCTACACGAGGCTTTCAGTTTTAGAGAACCCTCTCATTCACACACATGCCACCACACATTCCCTTTCACAGGGTAAAATAGACCATCTGCAAGCTGTTAGGGCTACCAACCAGTGACATGGTTATTTAGGACTGGCCCTTTTACAACAGTATTGGCAAACTGCATTTGGAGTCTTTGGTCAGCAGTTTCTAGTAGCTGGTGTTTGAAAAGATTTTTTTGTTCTAGTTGTTTGGTAACTATCTGTGGATGAATTCGCCATAGGCTATTTTAATAAAAACGGGCCCCAATTAAAACTCAATTAAGCAGTTACTAAGACCTCAGCTTTCATGCTGTTTAAACTAATTAATTAAGGCAGTGGAGATACTCATGTCTGGTGGATACAGAGCTAGTACCTCCACATTTCAGGTCTTGATTCTTTTTCAAAGGGAAATGGCTCAAAGTTACCCCCACTTTGTTATTGATAAAGGTTAAATGTACTATTTGAATAGAACAAATTCCCAAGCTAAAGGAGAATGCTATCTTATGACATTATCAAAGTGCATTGCTTAATAATGCATAGCTTCTTTTCTTTTTTTTTGTGAAATTTTTTATATGAAGCACATTGAGTCTGCCTTGTGTATGAGATGTGCTATATAAATAAAGTTGCCTTGCCTTGCCTTGAGATTGTTAAGACTATTGTGTGATGCTAAACATCCAAAATTGGGGAAAAATAAAGGAATGCCATTTGTTGTTTTAAATCTCTTTTCTACTTGTGAATTTATTATGCCTATCTTTCAACATCCATATTTGTGGGCTTGATTATATTGTCAAAGCTTTTTTTTTCTTGTTTTAGACAGTTTATGTTGGACAGTTGTCATTAACTTTGAATTGGAGTGAGGTGGACTGGGTCAATTTTGCAAAGACTGCTGCTTTCTCTCCTTTTCATCCTAATTTGACATGTCCATTTCCCTTGTTCTCATATGGTCCCAACATTGTGCGACCCCTATGGTTGTTGGAGAGGGCATATAATAGCCATGTGCATCCTCTGATACATGTGGAATCGCCAATTGGCTTTTTTTTTTAACCTGCCAACTGCAGGTTTCTCCAGGGGAATGTAACATGCAGAAGATCATGCTATTTCCCCCAGGTCCACCCTCAGCTGTACAGGTGATCCACCCTCTGAAAGAGTCCAACCAATTCCCAACTCAGGAGCCCTGCCAATTGCACTCACAGCACTGCCCAGCCAAACCGGAGGCAATTCAGGTTTCAACAATTTAACTTTACATAGTACCTTTCAAGGGACCCAAGCATGCTTTACACATAGTGGAGCAGACAAAACGAATAATACAATAACAGAAAATAAAAATAGCAAAGTTTGCCAGGAATGATAGAAGTGACTAGAGACTATAGGCCTTGGTGAACAGGTGAATTTTCAGGAGTTTTTTTTTAAATGTTCAAAGAAGCAGCATTGCGGATCCTTCCCAGGAGAG
This sequence comes from Lampris incognitus, assembly GCF_029633865.1. Lineage (NCBI taxonomy): Eukaryota > Metazoa > Chordata > Actinopteri > Lampriformes > Lampridae > Lampris > Lampris incognitus. The sequence continues at coordinate 30,238,410 of NC_079212.1, forward strand.
AGTTCAAAATGGTGGGGGCTGGCACACTAAAGGCTCTGTCCCCAAAAGTCCGTAAACTGGTGCGGGGGATGGAAAGTAGGCCCGTGTCTGTGAACTGCAGATTTCGGGACGGAATATAGGGGTGGAGGAGGTCTGCTAGGCACTGGGGGGCAAGGGCATGGAGGGATTTGTAGGTGAGGAGGAAGATTTTGTAGGAAATGCAGGACTTGTCCGGGAGCCAGTGAAGGTGGATGAGGGTGGGGGGGATGTGCTGTCAGGGCTTGGTGCAGATGAGAACCCTGACAGCTGAGTTCTGCACATACTGAGGCCTGTGCAGGGATTTGCTGGGTACCCTGGACAAGAATGCATTGCAATAATCCAGACAGGAGGTGATGAAGGCATGGTTGAGGGTTAATGCCACAGAGTGTGAGAATGATGGCTGAAGTCTGGAGATGTTTTTGAGGTGAAAGAAAGCAGATTTAGTTATGGATTTGATATGTGACTGTAACGAGAGAGAGAGAGAGAGTAGAGTCCAGAATGACACCCAGGTTGCAGACTTCTGGGGATGGGCAGATGGAGCAGCCGTCCAAATCGAGTAGAAGATCACCAACCTTCCAGAACAGTGCCTAGGGAGCCACAATCATGGGCTCTGTCTTATTGCTATTTGGATGGAGTAGATTTGATGACATTCAGATTTTTATTTGGTGTAGGCAGTTGACAAGGGATTGTGGGCGGGGGGGAGCTGAGTGGATGGTTAAGTGCTGAAATACAATTGTGTGTCATCAGCATAGCAGGGGAAGCTTAAGCTATGGTGGCAGATGATCTGACCAAGGGGGAGTATGTCAATGGTAAAGAGGAGGGGTTCAAGCACAGAACCTTGGGGCATGCCTTGGTTGACTAGAGCCAGGGTGGAACTAGAGTCTCTGATGGAGACAAACTGTTTTCTGTTGGAGAGATATGACTGGAACCAGGAGAGATCTGCACCGGTGAGGCCTAGGTATTCAGATAAGTGGTTGAGGAGGATGATGTGGGGAGAAAGTGTCGAAGGCTGCAGAGAGGTCCATGAGGATGAGAATACTGATTTGGCCGGAATCGGCAGCGATGAGGAGGTAATTAAAATCACTCACCTGGAAATTTAAGAATACGTACTCTCCTCCGGTTGAGCTAAGACAAACCAAGTATCTAGCTTCTTTTAAATCTCGCCTTAAAATGTTTCTTTTTATGAATGCTTTTACAAATGTTTATTTGTTTTTATTTATGCTGTTTTTTGTTTTTGCTCTTACTTGTTTGGTCTTACTCTTGTTTTTGCCTTGTCTGGTTTTATTTTTTTTTGTGAAGCACTTTGTGTCTGTAGATGTCTGTAGATATTTTTAAATATTTTGCGCTCCAGCTCTTTTTTTAACTTATTTTTAGATTTTGGTCTTCATGCGTGTATATATTATACTGTGTTTGTTGTGTTTGTCTGTGTCTGTCTTGCACTGTTTGGTGAAGCCACAGCCCTCATTTCGTTTTTAACATGTGCCAGCACATTGTTTTTAATGACAATAAAATTGAATTGAATTGAATTGAATTAAATTGTGGCATTGTTTTAGAAAAATGCTATATAAGTAAATTTATTATAATTATTATAATCATTATTTTGATAAGGGCAGTCTCCATGTTGTGGTGTGCTCTAAAACCAGATTGGAGGGGCTCATAGAGCTCATGGTTAGACATGTGGTGATGGAGTTGGGCAGCGACTGCTCTTTACAGGTTTTTACTGAGAAAAGGAAGGTTGGAGATTGGCCGGTAGTTGGTTAGGTCATCCAGGTCCAGACCTGGCTTTTTGAGGGTGGTGGTGACTGCAGCCATTTTGAAGTTGGAGGGTACTGTGCCAGATTCTAGAGAGGAGTTGATAATATCCACCATGATGGGACAGGGGGAAGGTAGACATATCTTGACCAAGGTTGTGGGCATCGGGTCCAGAGAATAGGAGAAGGCCTTGGCCATGATGACCAACTTAGCAACATGAGGAGCATCCACAGGGGAGGAGGAAGAGAGGCAGCACTGAGGCAGGCACAGAGCAGGGGTAGCAGCACCCTGTGGCTGAGGTGCATGTGGAAGGGAGGGGGCAAGCACCAGAAGCTGTTGATGGATAGAATCCATTTTGGCCTGGGAGAAGTCCAGGAACTTGGAGCAGAGGTTGGGGGCACCTGAGGAGTGTGGGGCATCGATGGGGGCGGAGTAGCCGGTTGATGTTGGAGAGCAGCATTCTAGAGTGATTTTGCTGTTTGCCAGTGAGAGTTGAGTAATATTATGTCTTGGTCTGGTAGAGAGCTTCTTTATAGTTCTTCACATGCTCTTTAAAGGCCTTGAGGTGGGCAGTGAAACCAGACATTTTATAGAGCCTCTCCAGTTGGCGACCAGTGGCCTCCATAGTGCAAAGTTCGGTGGTGAACATAGGGGCAGGATGGGAGAAGGAGACAGTATGGGTTTTGAGGGGGGGCAAGAGAGTCAAGGCAGATGGGTAAGGCTGCATTGTAGTGGGCTACCAGGCCCTCCACCATAATATTTGGGGATTTGAGGCAATATGGGCCGCTATCATGGTTTGGTTTGGTTTCTTTATTTATGCATATAAAATTTTGAAAAAAGATACAATATATATTTTGAAAAGGAATATGAAGAATTGTCTAAAAACCTTCCAAGGGCTTGAAAAGTAGCATTCTCCAGGCAGCATAATACAAGAAAAAATTCCAGCAATGCAGTATGCACAATTTGTATGTACAATAATTCTAGACATAGCAAGAGACAGAGACACAGTTCAGCGCAGCACCCAACAACAATGCATCCCATTAACACCTGTTACGCAAGTACAATGAATCACTCATAGTCACAAGACACACAAACACACATCAAGAACACTCATTCATGATACATGCAAGTATACACAAACACTGTCATTAACAGACTAAGAACATACACTCGTGTGATATGGCTTAGAGTTTTCATAAGACAAGAAAGATAAAGGTGAAAATAAACACACATCATATATATATATATATATATATATATATATATATATATATATATATATATATATATATATATATATATATATATATATATATATATATCCATTATCCAAATCACTTATCCTGCCCTCAGGGTCGCGAGGATGCTGGAGCCTATCTCAGCAGTCATTGGGCAGCAGGCAGGGAGACACCCTGGACAGGCCGCCAGGCCATCACAAGGCCTCTATATATAATAAAAACAAGCAAGATTTATAATAAGCCTTTAGACTTATATGACAAAGGACAATATTGGTTGGACCCAACTTATATATGCAGACCATATGGAAAATATTGGTTGGTTAGGAGAGGTGATTTCAGGGCTCTTTTAAACTACTGTGAAGACAAATTCAAAAAATATAAAGGCAGAGAATTCCATATTTTCGGTCCTCTGTACAATATACTAAACTGAGACTGGGAAATACGGGAATAGAGGGGTCTAAGGAGAGAAGAACTATGTGTGGAGTAAGTATGAAATTGATAATTGTTTGCAAATATGTCATGAAAAAGTGGGGGAGGGTTCTTTTTAAGGAACTATGAATAAATAGACCAATCTGGAAATGGTTCACTTGATAAACACTGAGGCCACCTAATTGAAGAAATAGAGGCTGAGAGGAATGTCTTCTTCATGTTAGTCAGGGCTGGTTCACACACTGTCTTGATGTTCTTGAACGTGATGGTATACTTTGTGTGCTTCCTGGGCAGGGGGGCAGGAACAGTGAATTGGATGGCATGATGGTCAGATACAGCTAGGTCCAGGCATTACAGATGGGAGGGAGTTGTGCCAGTAGAACACATCAGATCTAGCATGTGAACTTTGGCGTGGGTGGGACCTTAAACATGCTGTGTGATGTTAAAACAGTCCAGCAGTGGCAGGAATTCAGCGGCAAAGATGGAGACATGGAGCAGACAGAGGTGAGTAGCTCAGATGGCTCAGACATGAAGGTAGTGAAGGCTTTAGGGGAGTGGTAGACAAGGACCACCTGGAGCTGTGTTGACCCCAGGCAGTGTGAAAGCAACACACCTAAATGAAGAGACATTGAGTACTGGAAGTTCTTAAACTAGGATGTCAACTCAAATTCAGGATTCAAATTGTGAATGTGTTGGGTATTAGTCCGCTGTGGCACTCGAGCACCCAGAAGACTGTTTTTGTTGAAGAAGCGAAATGAAACTGACATTAACATTATCTTAAGAAGTGCTTTAAGGTGTATTTACATGGCTCTAGATCACATCTCACAAAAACAGGTTCTGTATGATATAGCACTGAAGACTATTCTTTTTTCATTAAAAAAAATACCTGAAATAATTCAGATTGAAAAGCAATTACTTGCACTGTCATGCTTCAGTCCTGAAGATAGGGCTTTACTTACACTGGTAATAGCATGGATATTTGACCACTAAGTTGGAAATGAAGTTGAGTCACCAGGGCTTTTGTGTCTGCACCTTCTCTACCTCAAAAAAAAAAAATCATGGGTGAATGGAAATTTTAGCTATTGAAGTTGTAATAGCTGTTCTACAGACTTGGTCTGCCATATCTCTGTGTTGGCCTCAACAATGGTGCTCCCTCTTAAAACATACCAGTATCTGCCTTATTGTCCGCATTTGGCTTCTGTGGTGAAGACATAAAACTCTGTGAACCAAAACATTATATTTGAAAAAAATTAACACAACTTATTTATTGAAGTAATATCACAGTAAACAATGGATGAACTCACTTGTTTTTTTCTTACTTTCTTCTGCAAATATAATTGAATCTAAAAAGTCCACTTTAAAAACAGCATAAGTGTAGTGTAAGTAGAATGACTATAGTTGAAATACGATTAGAATTTTTAGAATAATGAGGATGCCCGGGTAGTGTAGTGGTCTATTCTGTTGCCTACCAACACTGGGATCGCCAGTTCGAATCCCCGTGTTACCTCCGGCTTGGTCGGGTGTCCCTACATACACAATTGGCCATGTCTGCAGGTGGGAAGCTGGATATGGGTATGTGTCCTGGTCGCTGCACTAGCACCTTCTCTGGTCAGTCAGGATGCTGTTCGGGGGCGAGGGGGAACTGGGGGGAATAGCGTGATCCTCCCATGTGCTACGTCCCCCTGGTGAAAGTTCTCACTGTCAGGTGAAAAGAAGCAGCTGGCAACTCCACATGTATCGGAGGAGGCCTGTGGCAGTCTGCAGCCCCCCCTGGATCAGCAGAGGGAGTGGAGCAGTGACCGGAACAGCTCGGGGGAGTGTGGTGATTGGCCAGATACAATTGGGGAGGAAAAAAGGGTGGGGGGAGAATTTGTATAATAATGAGTAAAACTGTATCTCGGCGGAAGCATTTTGCTTTGTGTGGGCTGGTCAGGAAGTCTGTTGGTGATGAGCAGTACAACAGTACAATACCCTCAGTGCTGACGCTGTTCTTTCATTAAATTCAAACCACTATCTTCTCTGTATTGTAACACAAACAAAAACAAAACTTAAACCTTCTGTCGGTGTATGGAGAAACTATCATGATAACACAAACCAAAAGGCTTCCCAGACCCTTGTCAGCATGAAAGTAGTTTCCCCCAGTTCTCACTGTGAACATGCATGGGGCCTTTGTTGCCTGCTATCTTATCTTCAGTGGAACATCCCTTATCTTAATTCTCATCAAAGTCTACTAACTTGTTTGTATCTGAGATTAGCCTTTAGCTGTTATCACTGGGGACGGGGCAGTTTGGCATTATGGACATCTCAAAAAATGTACATTTACCATTGCTTCCCTGGATCTGACTCCCACAAATGGTGAGAATGTGAAGCAGTGGGTGGGGGGTGAGCAAGGACTTAGTGGGAATGGGATAGAAGATTAGAAAAATTGGGTGGGTGAGGACAGGCGTAGTAGATATTCCAATAACATTGATATCCATTCAGTAGGAGTCATTCACTAGCAATATGGGTGCAACATTTACTTACTGTGCAGTGTTTAAGTATGCTGTGATAAGTTCAATATGCTGTTTTTTGTATAATAAGCTCTGGGCATGGAGAAGAGCCCCATCTTTGATGAGAATAAACCATCTTTCTTGTCATCCCCAAGGGAGACCAGTGATTCTCCATTTATAATTTAGCTGGTCCTCTTATTTTGGGTATAGATTAAGTCAGAATGAATGAGGTGCTAAGAGGACTTTATCTTGCTCAAGGTCACTTTTAGTGGACATGTAGTAGCTGGATAAAATCTGAATGTTGTTAGGATCAAGGTACTGAGTCCGACCATTCAACTACTTAAAATTTAACTTTTTTTCTCCTGCCTTCTCACTTTTCTGACAGTGAGACTCTCAATGCCTACTCTACACACTCTGTGGTATAATGTTCTTATTGACAGTAGAACTAGTAAGGGAAATGAGGATTGATAATAAGCAGAGGAATGTGGTGAATGTAAGACCCTGGTTTCTTTATGCTTGTCCCTGTACTTTGTCTTGGTTTGACCCTCCCCGAGAAAGCGAGCTCATAACTCTCCTTGAGTTACTTGTGCACGAGTGAGCTTGCATACGATACCTTTTGTGTGAAAACTGCAAGTCATCTAGACCAGTATGCTTGTGAGAAACTTTCATCTAAAGCAAATTGAAATCATTCCGCTTCCAAGTCTTTTCGGGCGGTGTGTTTATGAGAGGAGCACATGGATCTCACCTTGCTTTGAAATTTGCTCTCATCCTCATCGCCAGACTGGCTCAACTAGTCAGCTGCTCTCTCCGTTCCATTGATTCTGGTCCCTGACCTGTCAGAGCTTTTTATATCCCAATGAATCACTTATTTCAAACATCTTAGATTTGGCAAATGGATTCTTATAGCCTGTTAAGCTGGGCCTGGTTCCAAGATGGGAGGTGTTTGACTCTGTTGACAGTGCCCCTCAATGGGGACATTGCGAAGCAGCTGGATAGTGGAGGAATTGAAAATTTGCCTAGAAAAAGCATTAGAGGAGGTCTTAAGTGAGCTCTCATGTGTTTGCCATCCAGGAAAACTGAGTTGCTTCATTAGGATAAATTGAACAAATGTTGATAGATAATAAACAGAAATTTGCTGTGAAAGATTGGAAACAGGCTGCATTGGTTACACTGTCTGGCACAAATAAATAAAACATATCAGTGTAATGATACACTCGGATGAACTTGCTAATAACAACAGTACCAAATATTCCCTTGGAAATACCAGGGTTCCTTGGCAACAACACAGTGACTCATTGGAGGGTGAACACATTATTTTCTGATTGTGTAGGATGTCACGCCCTACTGAATTGCTTTAGTTGTAGTGTAAGCCATAGGACATGTTCAGTTTCTTTCCCCCTTGGGCTAGTTTACAGTCTCTACCCTCAATGAAAAGAAAGATTTGAAACTTTGTGCACTGGCCATAAATGGCATTTTCCCGTCAAATGCTTCCATCTTCTCTGAGACTGTCCCTCTCTCTTTCTCTCTCTCTTTCCCATTACCTCTGCACCCCTCTCTCTTCCACCTCCTTTTCTATCCTATTCCTTTCATTTGTGCAAAATGTGTGGTGGTGTGTTCTGACTTTGCAGAGAAAGCCGGTTTTGCTGAGCCCCGCTCTCCCTTAAGATGAGATGGTCTCGATAAGATGTCAAGATACAATCATTCAGCAACAAAAAACTCCATTTCCTTACTCCTCTAAGGGCATTAACCCTGCTGTTTGCTCAAAAAAAGAAAGAAAAAAAAGCTTGCCTGAGAGGTTGCAGCAAGGCGTACCTTTGTTACAGCACCTTTTCCACCTCATTGGCCGGCCTTTCCAGATGCTATCAATGAGCAGGTGATTTTGGTGCAGCCCATAAACTCTGCATTGCAGGGGAATAGACTGAATCACTAAACACAGGTTGTGGTCTGTAGGTATCTTTACATTGCATTTAGATTACCCACACAGCAGCGACCTTGACTCAGAGGGACAATCCTGCCTGCTGACAACACAGCACTAAGGCAACGATTACATACTACTTTTGGAGAATACAAAGTTGCGACGTGACATCAATGTCATGTTAACACTGTGCGATGTTTTTCTTTACTAAAGTAGATGCCTTATAGAAATATCTCTCTGTGGCATTAAACAGAACAAGATAGTGAATGAATGTGTTCAGATTAGTGTTTTGTCCCATACTGTAGTGTGTATTTTATCGGTCTCTTGCTCTTGCTACATGCAAATTTTCCCCATGACCGATGAAATGTCATTAACGGCGCCTATCTTATAACAAGAACTTAGTTTTATTTTCAGTGCATGGCTCATTGTCTGGTAGATCTGCATCAAAACATTTTTCGTTAATGCATCATAACAGTAATTCTATAAAACATTGCATGAGAAATGGTCGTATTACGTCTCCCAAATAATCCCAGTGACTGACAAACATGTACTGCCTACTCATCTTTTGTTGGATGGCCCAAAGCCAGAGACAACGCTTCTGTTTTCCTATGTAGTCTGTGTTTGGATCAAAAAGTCTGTGTTTGATTATTATTATTATTATTATTTTTTTTTGTTTGCTTTTTTCCTCCTCTTTCTTCCTAACTGTATCCTGCCAATTACCCCACTCTTCTGAGCCGGCCCGGTCACTGCTCCACCACCTCTGCCGGGTTGCAGACTACTACATGTCTCCAAGTGGAGTCACCAGCCGCTCCTTTTCAGCTGACAGTGAGGTGTTTCGCCAGGGGGACGTAGCGCATGGTAGGATCACGCTATTCCCCCCAGTTCCCCCTCCCCCCCGAACAGGCACCCCGACTGACCAGAGGAGGTGCTAGTGCAGTGACCAGGACACATACCCACATCTGGCTTCCCACCCGCAGACACGGCCAATTGTGTCTGCAGGAACGCCCAACCAAGCCGGAGGTAACACAGGGATTCGAACCGGCCATCCCCATGTTGGTAGGCAGCGGAATAGACCACTACACTATCCGGCTGCCCTAAAAATATTATCTTAGGACAAAAATAACCAAGAAACTTTCACATATTACTGTATGTGTTAAATGAAATACTGGGATGTGCTGGATTAGGGTCTGTTTCAAGAGGTCAAGTATAATTCAGAATTTTGTATTTTCAGTGTTCTGTAGTTTTTGTGCATTATTTTCAATGTCATCCAGTTTAAGGTTGTGGGGTGCTAAAACTTATCCCAGCTTTCTTTTTTTTTTCATCCCAGCTGTCATTGGGTGGAAGACAGGGAGACAGTCTCTGGACAGCTCACCAGTCCATCACAAAGTTACCGATACTCCTATACATGCTGCACCTATAGCCTCTGTAGTATTTGTGGTACTTAAGGTACTCAAGCATCCAGATCAATTCATGAAAAATTCAGCAGAGTTTAAGACATTAAGGCATCGAAAGCACCTGGACGTTTTACTTTCTAGTGCTTTATATCGTCTCTTAAGTTCCCGGGCAACAAATATAAGTACAGAGAGTAAACCGTTTTTTTTGTTAATGTAGCCAAGCAACAACATTTAACTTTGGAAAGTACAAAATGAATCACTTGGGAAAATCCCGGAATTACATGAATTACTTAGAAAACCCTTAAACCCCTCAATCCTGCAACATTTTGAAATGACTTGGGCTGAATGCAGCTCCCAGGCGACAGAAGGCCTGCTGTGTGGAAGGATACACACTGGCTGCACGATGCAAAACAGTAGCAGTAGCACTGAGCTGACTCCCCTCTGTTTCTATTCATATGCTAATCCACTACCCCAGCACGCCACCTAATAACCAATCCCCAGTCAGCCCCTGAGTCCAGATTCGCTCCATTGACTGACCAGCGGAGCTTCCTGAGACCTCTGAGGAGAAGCTTGAGGATGGGGCTCACGTGGTGCACACACACACGGGGCTCAAATTGCAGTTATATGGATGCAGGCAAGGTAATGTCTGCTTAGGCAAAACTACACTAACACAGTAAAAACAAATGTGCATAAAACCACACAGGCTTGTACAAAGACACTAGTGTGCATGCACACACATACACAAACACAACCACACACGGCGTCTTAATTACCCAGAAGGGTCCAATAGACTTTTATGACACCTGATGGGAGATAAATTTGAGCGTTAATGAACATCAGATGACTTTAAGGATTATTAGCCCCCTAGTGCATGTCTTTGCGTGTGTGTGTGTGTGTGTGTGTGTGTGTGTGTGTGTGTGTGTGTGTGTGTGTGTGTATGTGTGTGTGTGTGTGTGTGTGTGTGTGTGTGTGTGTGAGAGACAGAGACAGAGAGAGAGAGGGAGTGAGTCGCTTCCTGCCCTCCCTGGTGACTAATGTATCATATGCCGCAGCAGGGTTATCTATAAATAACAACATGATGTTCATTTGGTGAGCAGGGAGAAGGGGGTGAGTTTTGTCCGGGCAGATGGATGGACATTAACTCTGTGTGTGTGTGTGTGTGTGTGTGTGTGTGTGTGTGTGTGTGTGTGTGTGTGTGTGTGTGTGTGTGTGTGTGTGTGTGTGTGTGTGTGTGTGTGTGTGTGTGTGTGTGTGCGCGCGCCTGTGTGCATGTGCTGAAGTTATGAATGACAAAACAATTCTGTCAGAGGGTTTGCTAGCCAGTGGTATGCCGTGAGGTTTTGTCAACAGGGAAGATTGTTTTTCACATTGCTTGATGCCCATCACAGACCCACATCCATGCACACTTAAGAGAGTGTGTGTGTGTGGGGGGGCAACAGAGAGAGAAAAGGATGGAGAGATTGAGGCTACAGCAACAATTTCTCAGAGAAGACAGAAACATCCGTGTCAACCCAGCATATACAATGCAGTGGCTGATCCTTGCTCGCCACATGCTGCTTAGGTTTGGGTCAGAGTTGAAAGAACCCTCAGGAAACAATAACAAGACAGCTGAATTGCTTAGTGAGTGGGCTTTGGTTGACAGCCAAATGTCAGAACAGAGTTGAGAAATGCAAGATCGCCTTCGGGTGGGGGTCTGGGGGTGGGTGGGGGCAGCAGGGCGGCTTTCCTCAGCTCTGGGGCCCAAAGGCAACAACACATAATGTTCCATGTTGGGGGCAGATATTTTTACAAGTCACAAGTATGACCCGTGCTGTCAAGTCTCGTTCTGAGCCCTGGGAATACATTGAAGGGGTTAGACAATTGTTTATTTCGGTATTTGCATGACAGCCCTGGAAACTTTTTCCCATGACACACAATGGTGGAAAAATGCCTGATTTTGATGGTCTAAAAGAAATGGCTTGGGGTGTCCAGGTAGTGTAACGGTTTATTTTGTTGCCTACCAACATGGGGATCGCCGGTTCAAATCCCCGTGTTACCTCCGGTTTGGTCGGGTGTCCCTACAGACTGTTGGCCGTGTCTGCAGGAGGGAGGCTGGATGTGGGTATGTGTCCTGGTCGCTGCACTAGCACTTCCTCTGGTCAGACGGGGCGCCTGTTTTGGGGGGGTGGGGGACTTGAGGGAATAGCATGATCCTCCCACACGCTACGTCCCTCTGGCGAAACTCCTCACTGTCAGGTGAAAAGAAACGGCTGGTGACTCCACATGTATCAGAGGAGGCATGTGGTAGTCTGCAGCCCTCCCCGGATCAGCAGAAGGGATGGAGCAGCGAGCGGGACAGCTCGGATGAGTGGGGTAATTGGCCAAGTACAATTGGGGAGAAAAAAGGAAAAACAATTAAAAGAAATGTTTTATTTACTACATCACCTAATGACATTTATTTTGTGTTTGTGAGCTGTCATATCCATACACAAAGAACTACAAACTTGCATAATCAGATATTGTACCCAAGTAAACACAGGGGGTGCATTCACACACACAAAATGGTTGCCCCATCGAGTTAGAATCCCCTAAACCCAGTTGGTATCTAAAACCTGCCAACACATATTCCCCATCAGCTCCTCTGTCTCATATCAGTATAGCACTACTATGGCTCCGACACAAGTCTTTCTGTTCCCTTCAGTAAGCTGCCAGACTCCATCTGTTTCTCAAAGAGCTCCAGTTGATTAATGCGGCATGTGTGACATTTGGAGGTAATATCACTCTCCTGCATTGCCATGGCTACGATAAAGAAACTTTCTTTTCATAGTCTCGCTGCAGCCATTCTCCACAAAAGCTGTATGCTTTCTACCCTGCTGGAGTATTGAAAAACGGGAAGAATGGAGCATTAATGTAACATTGAAAGTAATGGATAAGCCTTATCTGTAACCAGGTGGTAGTCATTGTGCCTGCTTCCTGTATTTTGCATTTTTTTTCACTCCTCTATCAAACAGATGGAGAGAGAAGGGATTAAACAAAAGAGGCAGAAAGGTAGTGAAGCGTAAATTGGAAATGTGTGCTAGAAAGAAAGTTCCTCTGAGAATGCATCTTTTAATGTGAACGAGCCTGCCTGGTGTGATCCATTTTGATTCGACAATATCAGCACAAAAGTTCTAAACTTGTGACTAAATTATAATTGGCTGGAATCTGCCTTCTGGCTTCATTCTTTCCTGGAGAAATGCAATGCTTAAGGCGCCCTTCGTTTTTAACGGCCGCTGCTTGGGGACCCTTTGGCAAGGCACACCGAGCCCTCATTTGCTCGGCGGCCAACAGAGGAATGTCACTGTGCTGGGAAGTTCCCAAGTGTGATGTTGGGAAATGAGTAATTGTGAAGTGTTGCTGAGGCCCAGCGTGCGTAGACAATCAATTTTCCCTGAATATATCAAGGTAAATAAAAAAATCAATGGGGTTATAATTCGTTCAAACTGAAGCTGATCCTTTGCACTTGGCTGGATAAATATTATTGTTACACAGCGGGTGTGTTTGATCAACGGGGCCTTGCGCTTTGGTGAGTGCAAACGCCAAGCATCAAGGTGGACCCGTGACATTCTGTTTAATATACAAACAGGAGTCCAATTCAAATATACACTGGCACATAAATGGAGACACCCACAGGCCCGCCAAAAAGAAGTGTACACCCACGCGCCACAGCTTGACTTCTCTCTGTTGATTAAATAAACAGTTGTGTCATCTGTATACAATACATTTCAGTCCCATGCCTGCACATTATCTGTTAGGTTGAACTTTCCACAAACGTTACGTTTTGACAATAGCTATAAAACACATTTGTATTACAGGAGGGATACCTGGCTGTGACACACTGCTAAGATTATGTGGTTGTGCAACTGGTTTTGTCGCCCCCCCCCCCCCACACACACACAACTATTATATTTCTCAAAGAAACGTTTTCCTTCCCTCTGCCCTTGAGTCCACAGAGGGAAGGAGGGACATAAAGAGAGACAGACAGAGACGGAGAGAGACAGGAATGGAAAGAGGAAGTGCTGTCATGTTTTCCTTTCAAGACAGTTTTCTTTGGCTTTCAATTGGTATTTGAAGCCTGTCATTTCTCACTGCCAAGTGTTCAATCGCCACAGAACCCTACAGCAGAAAAAAAAGAAATCTATTGAAGATAGTTAGGAGTTTCTTACAACCCTTCCTCATGCAAGCATGTGATTCTATGGACCAGTCCACTCCCCCTTTCCCCGCTCTGCAGATGGTACGGTCCATTTAAAAAGGCGCTTGTCATCTTCTCAGTGCTCTGTGTCCTTTCAGCTGCGGGGAGCACATTACACAGGGAGAGAGCTGGCTCTCTAACATACACAGACACAGACACAGACACATTCTCTCTCTCTCTCTCTCTCTCTCTCTCTCTCTCTCTCTCTCTCTCTCTCTCTCTCTCTCTCTCTCTCTCTCTCTCTCTCTCTTTCTCTCCTTCTCTCGCTGAACTCTCTCGCTTGCAAACAGACACGCTTGCACACTGACTCCCACACCACACACATACATTCTCCACTGAGCGCACAGACACACACACACACACACACACACACACACACACACACACACACACACACACACACACACACACACACCCTGTAGCAGGTAGCAGTTACATAGCACATTTCCCCTGAGCCGGATAACCCTACCTAAGGAAAAGAAGGGACAAAACTGCTTTGAGGATTTAACTTGACTGTTTTTTTGTTTGCTGTTGTTTTATAAGGAGCAAGAAAAGGAACAAGGAGAGGGGGAAAAAGACAGAAAGGAGTGAACTGGGGGACAGCTTTCTTCCGTCAACAGCATGACACCCTGTTTGGATTCCTCTCTTCTCCTCAGGCAAAAATCCTGAAGATGATGGATGACAACAAGCAGTTGGCCCAGCGGATCGACGGGGCCATTCAGTCGGCCAGCCAGGAAGTGACCAACCTGCGCTCGGAGCTGAGTGCCACCAGCCGCAGACTGGCCGAGTTGGGGGCAGCCGACTCCTCTGCCAGCGTGCTGGAAAACCTCCAGCACAACCACCACGGTAGGACACTACAGACAGTCACACAGTCACAGTGGGGTGTGTGTGTGTGTGTGTGTGTGTGTGTGTGTGTGTGTGTGTGTGTGTGTGTGTGTGTGTGTGTGTCAGAGTGTGAGGGGCTGAGAACATGTGGAGAGGATTGAGTGGGTCAGTGCAGCACTGTCACGGCTGTTTGTTAATCTTTAAGTGTCTTGCGCGAGAGTGTGTGTGTGAGTCTGTGCTTGCACGTGATGTAGTACAGTATGTGTGTGTTTGCGAGAATCACAGCAAACATTGAACACTTGTGCAGTATGCTTGGATGAGTTTAAAAACAAAAGCAAAAAAACGTCCCTTTCACACTTGCAGCCCTGAGAATAAGTGCTTATGTGGTAGTCAGTGACAGGGTGACTGGGATGAACAAAAGGAGCTGAATGGGGTGGGGGTTTGGGGGGGGATGAGGCATGGTTATGGTTATGGTGTGTGGGTGTGGGGGGTGCTCTGTTGGCCTGTGTCCACTTTCAGATCTTCTACAAATCCCTGCTCATGTTTAATAATTAACCCCCTGAACCTTTAAGAGGGGGTAGTGCTCCTCTTTAGCGGGTAAAGCTACCCCCCCCCCGTGCCCAAGTTATCTTCTTCTTTTACTTTCTTTCTTTCTTTCTTTCTTTCTTTCTTTCTTTCTTTCTTCTGGCACCTGGCCTCTGGTTCAATCGGTTCCCCCTAAACTGGGCAATGGATCTGTCTCTCTTGATGGGAGGGAGGGGCAAGGGGTGGGGGGGTTAGGGTTTAGGGTTGCTCTGGGCTACTGTTACCGAGTGCAGTTTGAATGGCTGCCCGGTCTGCAGAATGCTGCCCCGTGTACTTGGTGTGTGTGCTGCTCTGCTTGTCCTGTTCAAGCTACAGACTTATTTTGACATGAAGATTGTTAACAACTGAATGTTGGTGCCTTTAACTCTGTGTGTGTGTGTGTGTGCATGTGTGTGTGTGTGTTGGTGCCCACGCACATGAGCGGATGTGCACGTGGGCATGGGTCGCTACTATATCCCTTCAACTTCTGCACCACCACCACCCCCTCCCCCTGTACTCTCACACTCTTGCTGTGTCCATTGCAGTCAGGTGGCATGGAGCAGCACTCTATAATAAGCTTCATTCCATCTTGGCATGAGCAGACTCATACCTCTAAGATACATCTTTGATCAGATTGGGAAAAGGACACTGTCTCGATGTTTTACATTTATTAAGGAAAAAAACAAAACAAAAACTTTTGTATTCCCACAGTCAGAGATTGCAGGCTGTCCTCAGTCGTGTTATGTAGAGAAAACTCTGCTGCAGCAGCAGCAGCAGCAGCAGCAGCAGCAGCAGCAGCAGCAGCAGCAGCAGCAGCAGCCTTGCCCTTCTGCTGTGCTGCATACCTACTCTGATACAGGCTGTCCACCACTGGTCACGAATGGTCATGTGTCAGCATTGTTGTTTTCAATGGACTGTCTCTATTGCTTTGTTCTTCAGTTATTTTTGTCTGGTGTGTGTGTGTGTGTGTGTGTGTGTGTGTGTGTGTGTGTGTGTGTGTGTGTGTGTGTGTGTGTGTGTCTTTTTGTACATGCTCTCTTCATCGCTCATCCCCTCACACTCATGCTGTTGCCATAGTTTTTTTGCGTGTGTGCTCACATTAAGATTAATGTGAAAATGCATCTTTTGAGTGTGTGTGTGTGTTCGTGTGCTGCTCTATTCCTTCAACACACGTCCCCTCACACTCTCGCCGTTACCATAGCAGTGTGTGCGTGCGTGTGTTGTGCGTGCCGTTGCGAGTGACGACAAGCATTCCGCCGGGTGAGTTTGAGCGCTGATGTCATTGTCCCTCGTAGCTCTTTCTGCTCTCAGCCGAAAGTGAAACTGAGCCCTGCATGTTCGGTCATGATCATCCCCACTGCGACAGCAAGAATTCTCCCTGGAGAAGACCCATACCTCAATAATGTCACAAGGATCCCTAAAATATTAATTGGACTGGTTAGTCATCATTTTAGAATCTTATCTTTATTATGATTTGTTTTTTTATTCTTTTTTTTGTGGTTCTCGTCAAAAGCTCCAGATTCTGATGCACAGTAATTTCAGAAACGGATCTATAATCTCTTGTAAAGGGGTTTCAGTGATTGGAAATGCCACACTGACCTTATGGTGCGATGTGTCTGTAACACACATCCTTTTTGGCTCCTGTAGATAAGGTCACTGGATGCCGCCGATATTTCCTTTTTATATTTAGTCCGTATCTCATGCACTATCATGGCTTCTCTGCCAGGCTGTCTGTTTTATTTCCTCTCACTCAAACCTTTCCAGTGTGCATAAGCAGAGAGAGAAGTCTAGGATGGGGAGTGGGTGGTTTGGGACGGGGTAATTCATCACGAGTAGTTGCCATGGGGAGGGAGGTGTGTGGTTGGGGTCAGTGGTTCATTGCGCATATTGCAGACTGAGAATCCTGAGGGATGCCCCGTGGGGGGGCCACCTCGCACTTCATAACCAACAGCAGCAACCCCCGCTAAGCTAGCTTACCTACCTGCATACCACCTGGGGATCCTACATTCATAACCCACAATTTCCCAAGTTGTAAGTCCATTTGAATATGGCGCGTGTTGTGTTCATTTTTTATAGTGTAGAGATTTGCGTACAAGTGGCTGATGTATAATATTCATGGCATCTGCTGAACGATCACTTTAACACATGCACACGCAGATATGCACATGCACACAGATGCGCACCGTAATGCATTTCCCTCTGGATTTGCACCGCTCGATCTCTTTTTTATCCTCTTTCTCACACATAAACTCACATACCATCCCAAAGTGTAGGTGGATATACACACACACACACACACACACACACACACACACACACACACACACCAAAGCCCCAACATGCACATTTATTTCAAAGCATCCTCCAACCTCGTCTGTCTTCTGAGCTTTTTATTCTCATGTGGAAGTTGATGAGTCTCCCTCTGGAATTGAACAGACATAATTTCCATTCGCTGTGGAGCTGTGGGGCTTCTTATAAAAAGAAATGCTGAGCCATCATACAACTGGCCCAGAATTTCTACCTGTGGCCCCGATTCCTGTACAGAGCACACACAAAATGCTAGTAATTACCATGGTTGCCAGGGAGCTGTTTATTTTTCCTACTAGTATTTCACGCTTGCCACCTTACAGCCGTACAGAAAGTATTTTTCTGTGCTGTTCCACAATGGCCCGAGTAAATATAAACCCACTGTTTACCTGCACGCTAGTAGTACTGTCCTTTTCATACGGTGTATTACGCTACTCTTCTGTTGTCCCTGGTTTATGGGGAGTGGAAATGGAAATGTGTCCTGGTCGCTGCACTAGCACCTCCTCTGGTCATTTGGGGGGGGGGGACTGGGGGGAATAGCGTGATCCTCCCACGCGCTACATTCCCCTGGCGAAACCCCTCACTGTCAGGTGAAAAGAAGTGGCTGGCAACTCCACATGTATCGGAGGAGGTATATGGTAGTCTGCAGCCCTCCCCAGATCAGCAAAAGGGGTGGAGCAGCAACCGGGTGGCTCAGAGAGTGGGGTAATTGGCCAAATGCAATTGGGGAGAAAAAAGGGATACCCCCCCCCCCTAAAAAAATAATCTATCTTTAATTGCCATATCTTGGCCAGTAAAATAGACTCTTATTCTCACATCTTATATCTAGTTTCTTGACTTAGCTTTATTTAATTAATTGGGCCTCAGACAAGTTTAGTTCCCAGAGAGAATATACTAATGCGTCCAGCCATATGTAGACTGTAAGAATATTATGGAAATGGATCCCCTTATCATTTTGAGACTGAAAAGGAAAAAAAATGAATATGTTGATTCAGTTGTGAAAGGGAACCTCAGTCGAAAGTTTACGCTTTGATTGAAGCCGATGGTTTGGTAACCACGTCATAAGAAGACTGGGTGCATTATTCAGTATTCAATGGTTTTGAGAGAAAATCAGTCTTGCATATATGACAAGACCATTTATTTGTGTATAGGCACTGTTGACCCGAGTATGGGTGGTCAAGGATTAATACGATTATTGACTACATTTTCATCTTAGCCCATATGCACTGCCTCGTTGCATTATTTTGTGAAGCTCATTAAAACCTCTCCATGTTGACAGGATGATCATTTATCTGGGGAGGGAAACAGTGTTTCATCATGAATAAAACAACTCGAGATATATTAACTTTTGTAAAAGTGTTAGCACAGAGATCAAAGCTGAGTCAGGCCAATTATATCATTTAGCATTGAAGATTTTGGTGTCTCTATGCAGCAGTAATAAGCTGACCACCTCTGCATACAAATGCCAGGGGGACTAAAGTAACATGCTGGTCTGTAATTCTGCTCACTCGAGGCCTCTCCAGCTACTGGCATTTCTTATTTAGCAAGGTTAAGGTTATCAGGGTCCTATTTGCTTAAAAACTGGTCACTTTTTTGGCTGGACTGGACCAACGGGCCAGCTCTACAAACGCAAATGTCCCTGAGCAACCATTTTAGAGTGACTGAGTGATCATGTTTACACGATTGGGCCGCTGGATCAGGTGACCAATTACGTCACTGAAGTTACATGATTGGTCGGCCGACCAATGAAGTCGCTGGTAAACACAGACGTGGGGAGTTTCCCTATTGGCTGTTGCTCTTTCGAATTGAATCAGCACATTGGTTCCAGCTTATTCCGCATTTATCACACGCTAATGAATGAAATATTTTGCTGCTCTTCCCACACCTGGTTACGCACTGTGACAGTCCTGCATGGAGCAGAGTAGAAGGGAAAACAGCTCTCCATGCGCCAAGACGCATGAGGGAGAGTGCAGAGTTAAAGCACCCCAAGGATGGGTTAAATGAAGAGAACAAATTCGTTGTAAGAATACAATTCATTGTATCAATACAGTGTCTAATAAATTGGCTTTCATTTCATTTTCATTTCATAATAATCACTATGACACAAAATTCAATACAGAGTGAGTCTTGGAAAAATGAGACATCCGCAGACAGAAAGAGATGAAAGAGGAGGGGGAGTTAACAGATAATTAAAATAGTTATAATTACAATTAAATTGATTTCTTTTTCAAGTCAAACATCCGAAGATATGAGATGGAATTATTGTTCTTGCCACTGCATTTATAGCTTTTTTTCTTTCTTTTTTTTTTTAAATGTGTTTCTACAATACTGGTGGAAATATCCTAAATAAATCAACATTTGTGAGCTTTTTGTTTTGTTTTTTTAATAAACCACCTAAAAGCAGTGTAATTTGTGTTTTGGCTGCAGTAAATTTATGATGCATTCTGTAGCAATATTCTATTATGACCCTATTTACAATGCTATTTTGCAAACTGGAAGAACTACAGCTATGGTGCTGATTTGTATTTAGCTGCATGGTGCAGCTCAAGGGAAATGTAGTTTTTAAAAATATTAATGCATTTCCTAGAAAGCCCCCTGAGGCAAATTTGTAATTTGTGATATTGGACTGTACAAATAAAAGTTACTTGACTTAACTGGAAGTTGTAAATACTGAATTGAGAGTACACTGAGGGGTTTAAGGGGATGGGAAACACATTTATGGGATCAGATTTTAAATACAGACCTGACCCTGGAGAAGTAGCTGATGATGAAATGAGATGAGATTTTAAATATCTAATTGTTAAATGAGTGAAAATTACTTTTTACGATATTTGACAGTGCCCCCGCTTGGTGACTATACCCATATGGGTATAGACACAGCTGTAGTCAAGAGCTCTCTGTAATAGTTGGTCCCATGTCTGTGGCCCCTTCTGTTGCTGAATGAAATGAAAGTCTTTCAACATGCGCTGAGGTCAAGGTTCAGAGGTCAATATTTCCAAGCAGGAGCCACAATCTTAAGACTGACATAATGTTACTCTATAGGTCAAGACCTTTCCAACGATGTATTTGGTTTAGCCCTACAACAAAGTTTTAATTTTCACATTTCACGGACATAGCCTTGGTCCAGGTTTGCTTTCAGAAAGCCCTTTGGAGGCCCAACACATGAAATGAAAGGTCTTAAGTTTTCTTTGTCTGTTTTTGTGGAAATAGTGACTAACATGATTTAAGGTAATCATTCATTCATTCATTCATTCATTCATGATCCAAACCGCTTATATCCTGCTCTCAAGGTCGTGGGATGCTGGAGCCTATCCCAGCAGTCATTGAGCAGTAGGTGGAGAAACACCCTGGACAGTCCGCCAGGCCATCACAGGGCCCGCACATACACACACACACACACACACACACACACACACACACACACACACACACACATACACACACACACACACACACACATACACACCTAGGGACAATTTAGTACGACTGATTCACCTGACCTACATGTCTTTGGACTGTGGGAGGAAACTGGAGCACCGGGAGGAAACCCATGCAGACATGGGGAGAATAATTTTTGACTAATTTACAACCAAACTAAAATGGCCTACTTTGGAGCTTATTTTCTTGATGAAATGTGAGATCTTTCTTTTCAGATCTAACCCCAAACCAAGCAATTCAGGTCTCATACCTGTAGTCATGCCCTGGATGGTCAGCAGGATTGCAATATTTAAAGGTGGCTAATTTTAAACACAAACAAAATAATTTTCATTTTGTGTATTGGGCCTCCAAAGGACTCTATGAAACTAGACTTGTGCCAAGGCTGAGCCCTTTGGAGGCCCAATACATGAAATGAAATGTTTTTTTGATTAGTCACTTTTACATATTGCAATCCTTTTGAGCACCCAGGGCATGACTACAGGTATGGGGCTTGAATTGCTTGGGTTAGGGTTTCCCACTGAGAATAAAAGGAATGTCAGCCATTTTTTTTTCAGACAGAAACTTGACAGTCACATGATGTGACGCCGGCTGCATCAACATTGGCTATAAGTTGAAATGTTGATATGAAATGTATTTTTGGTTCAAAAACGTTGAGATTCAACATATCCATTGTTTGCAGAAACGTAAAATGCCAACATTTTATTCTGGTGACTGGGTTGTCAGTATACTTTAACAACAAATATTCTGGTACCACTTCAGAAAAATTGCAGATGAACATTTAATATCCAGGAATTCATCCTACTGCTAACTAATCCCTTTAAGAAATTGGCTACAATTTCCAACACTGACCATACACAGTCCAGCCATATTCTAGGTTTTGACCGAGTATTGTTTACAGGTAAGAATGGCAGTGCAGACATGGGATGAAGCCTAATTCTTTTATTGACCTCAGCATAGCATTGTTGACTTAATTGTCAGGTCAAAACGTCATTGCTTCATGTTTGTTATACATCCAGGTCCTATTGCTGTAATTTCTTCAACTTGGGCTTTTGCCACTATTGTTCCACATGAACAGCTTGAATAGTCTACAACATCCAAACACACTCAGTCTGTTCTCAATAATAACCTCCTTGGGAACACATCTTAATCTACATAACAAAGCTAATGTGGCATTTCAGGGAGGTTACATTGCTCTCTTGAAATTATGTGTATGCCTGATTGCAGATCTTTTCTGCTCTGCAGGGCTCCTGTCATTCTATGAAAAGTGCTAACATTCGAATGATGGCGTCTTGGGGGGACTCTACTCATGGAAGAAATGCTGCATTAACCTCATATAAGTGAGCAGGGACATCAGTATGCACAGAGGCACATACTGACACATGCGGTGTGTATCCATGGATCAGAATGCTTTGTAATGCCATGCATATGAACTTATGCCACATATAGTAGGATACACATGAACATCAGTCACATCTTTCTTAGTGCGTTCAAGGATGCAACCTGAAATTCACAGCCAGATATTTAAAACCACTATACAACAACCAAGTTCAGATGAATTTTTCTTTTAAAAGCAGTAAATTATGTTTCACTCCCTTGTCAGAAGTTACAGTAATTGATTTGTAATTTCTGGTGGGAGTCAGCAGCATTTCTTTTTTTTTTTTTAAAGGTCGATATCTTGTTTTGGAGTGAGGAGTATGGCTATGCATCTATCTCAAGTCAATACAAATAAGGACAAACATCAGTTAAAAATAAAAAAAAAACCTTCTTTACATATCTTGGCTGTTTGAAAATGTCAACAGGTTTTAAACTAATGCCCTACACCGGGAGTGCCCACACTTTTTTGGCTTGCGAGCTACTCTTAAAATGAACGCTCAACATGATCTACCAAAAAAAAAAAAAAAAGTACACTGAATTACTGTGTGGACCCATTTCAATTGATTCAGGGTCCCTACCTTATTCTGATGACTTGCCACTGATTGGGTCAGCCAGGGTTGCATATATCCAGACAGTAGCTGCTGGTAGCTAGCCTCTAGCAGGCCTCCAAATGATCATCAGTCATGGTGGAATAGTATTTGGACTTGATAATCTTCTTGTGGGAGAAGGCTGACTCACATAAGTCGAGCCGAAAAATGCAGTCGGTGAGGTAGCACTTTGCTTCATGTTTGGATACTTTCCCTCCGTAAGTAAGTTCCAAAACTGTCCAGCATGGGCCCACAATTTCAATTGAAATTCAGCCTGCAGCGACAAGATATCATCCGCCGGTGCAGACGAGTTCCTGTCAAACAGTGTTGCGATTTTTGAAGCCAGGGAATCAACCTCAGTGTCTTATCCTAATGGAAAGTACATGAATATAGCGATCGGCTTGAGTAAAGCAAAGCCTTGAAAGTGTTTGTCAAAGTCTGACCGGATATTTTCAATCTGGGCACGTTCCTTCTTTTGCTTCCCCAGCCCAGATGTGATGTTTTGGAAGTTCCCCAAATGCGCTCCAGCTTTGAAGACAGCAGTTGTAATTTTCCTTTGAAAGCTTTAACTGAGCTTACCATGTCGATCACAGTCTTGTCTTTTCCTTGCAGCTCTAAATTAAGCTCATTCAACATTTTGGTAAGATCTGTTCAACATGCCAAATCTAGCAGCCACTGATCATCATAAAGTTGTTTGTATTCTGCATGTCTAGTGCCAAGGAGAAATTCCCTTACCTCCGGTAGAAGCTCTCGAAATCTCTGCAAGAATTTGACCCTACTCAGCTATCTGACATCTGTGTACGGCAAGAGGTCAGTGTGGTTGTGTACAGCCTCCTCCAGATACACATGAAACAGTTGTCTTTCAAGAGATCTTGCCTGAATAGAACAGGTGATTTTTATTGACACATCCATGACGTCTTTCACATTCAGCATTTTTGCCCAAAGTGCTTGTTGGTGTGTTATGCAGTAATAGTTAAGGAAGTTGGGAAACACGTCCTCCTCTTTGCATTTGACAATGAATCCATTAGAATGGCCCACCATTGCAGGTGCACCATCGGTGGTGATTGACATCAACTTAAGACATTTGAAAGCTGGGTTTTGTCAACAGCGTTGAAAGTCTGAAAAATATCCTCACCTTGAGTGTGTTCTTTCATCAGTAACATTGATAATAGTTCCTCTTTCACTGTCCTGTATTTGAACACCATCCTAATGAAAACGCACTGGATCACTAAGGTCTGTGGACACATCTGGCTGCAGTGAGAAACACTCGCAGTCTGCCATGTCCTTCGAAGTGCATCAAATCATCAGCCATCACTTTACAGCGCTGTGGTACCATGCCTCTGGATATTTGAACAACTTTGATAGTGAATACCATTTTATGTTTGTTTTTAAAATCCCTAAACAATGAGTCTGCTGCTTCAATGAAGGCCTCTTTTACCATTGGTCTATCTTGGAAGGACTTCTTAAGTTTCATGATGGTATTGTTAACCCAGAATCGTGCTTCGGTGGCTGCCTTTGCTTTTGATTTCGGCTGTGTGAAAATTGACAGCTGTCCGATTAACTGTGATTTCAGTTCCCTCACCTTTCTCTTTCTCAACTTGCTTTTGGTAGGGAAGTCTCTGTCGTACTTTTTATGAACGGTTTGAAAGTGCCTCTCCACGTTTCCTTCCTTTGGAATAGCGATGCTGGTTGGCAGATCAGGCAAACACACTTCGAACACGACATGGTGAAAAAAAGTCTTCCTCCCATTCCACATGGAAGTGGCAAGTTTTCAGCTTCTTACTTGGTCCCATGCTCATTTTTATATTGTTCTTTGCTATTATTAATTTGAATTGGTAGGCTAGGTTGCTATGAATGAGGTTAGTTCAGTACTGTTAGCTCGCGTGAGTTTTATATGAGGGTGTGAGGTTAGCTCACTGCCGCTTTGCATTCTGGGTTTGCGGTCTGGCTGCTCTTTATATCAATCAATTGGCAGATGCTATTGCAGGAGGGATGAACATTTAAAAAATCTGATATTAAAAAATGTGTTTGTTTTTTGTTTTTTGAATGGCATGTGATCTACCAGCATGACCATTGCAGTCGACGTATTGGGTACCCCCGCCCTACACTTTCCACCTTGTATAATGGATTCAGAAAGGTCCACAAAAAGTAGTTTGCAGGGATGCTTCAAAGGTCAACAGTTTCCTGGTTGAGTACGTTTTCCATCCATCCATCCATCCATCCATGGATCATGATAGACCATCATGGATGAATGAGTATGTTTTGCGTTATATTAATCTGTAAATATGGCACGATGCCTGAAGAGAGTTTTTTGATATGCAAAACATTTTTTTTTGTTAGGATTTGTGATAATGCGTTCTGTGCCAAATTATTTCAACTGTTTCAAATATTTGAGTAGAGTATTAATCTTCTTTCCTATACACGATAATCATGATTCATTCTTGTGTTAATATTACAGCCAAGGCATTCATTTTGGAAGTCAGAGTTGTAAATACGCCTCATTCTATGAACAATATTTGAGTACTTTGAAGAAATTAACTGTGTTGCATCTTTCCCCAGCTTTCCAAGTTTGACCCCTGATCACTGTAAAACAGGCGTTTCCCCCAAGTGTACTCCTGTACTGGTGTGGAGGTTGTGTTCTTGTCGAAAGATCCTAATTTGAATCATACTGGTGCAGAGTTTGCTACAGTTGATGACAGGTTTTTACTCTGACATGCATATCCCCCGCTGTCTATTGAAAGTTTGGATGTCTTGGAAAACCTGTTTTACATTTTACATGTTTTTTTGTTTGATGCCATCTTTCAATCCCTTTCATTTATTTTAAAACGTAAGGTACACGTGATGCCGGTGTCAGTCAGAGATGCAGTTAAGAGTTGAATGTCAGCTGCAAGACTGATTGAAAAATAGAAAGAAACATGTTGAGAGGAAACATACAACATAGCACATTCTTACTTGAGTTACCTCAAGCTGTGAAATGGTCCTAAGACAGATTAGTGTTTTACTGTTGACATAGATGGGGTTTCAATCCCTTTCTGTTGTTGGCAATGAGGAACTTAATGGCTTGCATCAGCAAATAATAATCCCCTTCAGGTTTCATGTGTACAGCAAATTGTATGGTCATTTATTTGATGAAGTTAAGGACCAGATGGTTACTCATCAAAACAGTCCTCAAAAGTCCAATTGAAAGTGCAAGAGCCACAATGCCTGTGGCAAATTTCATGAGACTCCTCTCCGGGTGCCAACTCGAATTAACTTTGCTAATGAATCTAAAGTTTAGAGGAATTTGCTGCCCACTGGAAATCTTGTTTCAAATGAAATGACCCATTACAATTGTCCACATGATATTATCATTGTTATTAACTATAATCAATATAATGGTAATAATAATGACCTGCACATAATGCTATATCGGTATGGTTAATTGTTGTTAGGCAGCATGGTTGTTCAGTGGTTAACACTGTTGCCTCACAGCAAGAAGGTCCTGGGTTCAAACTCCAGAGCATCCCAGGTCCTTTTTGTGTGGAGTTTACATGTTCTCCCCATGTCTGCGTGGGTTTCCTCCAGGTGCTCTGGTTTCCTCCCACCATCAAAAAGACATGCATGTTAGGGTTAATACTCCTGTCTGTGTCCCTGACCAAGGCAATGGAAAGAAGAACTGGAGTTGGTCCCCCGGTGCTGCATGGTGGCTGCCAACTGCTCCTAGTGTGTGTGCTGGTATGGGTCAAATGAAGAGAATGAATTTCCCCACAGGGATAATAAAGTGCATCATCATATTAATCTTAATTTTAATGTTTACCATCAACTGTGTGCTTAAACGTCTTTTGTTCGGATGGACATGAAATCATTCTAGCATATTCTAAATGTGCCTGTGTGTGTGTGTGTGTGTGTGTGTGTGTACAACATGTACAATGAGTGTGTCGCCGCTCCCACTCCAGCTTTCACCTAAGATATTGAGAAGGGAGGGAAAAATCTCTCTCTCTCTCTCTCTCTCTCTCTCTCTCTCTCTCTCTCTCTCTCTCTCTCTCTCTCTCTCTCTCTTTCTCTCGCTCGCTCGCTAGCCAATCATCATTTACCGTTGGGCTTTAGCACACTCACAGGGTCTCATTTGACATTATTACCCTTCTTAGTAATTAACACATAAGCACACACACACGCACACACACACACACACACCCACCCACCCACCCACCCCTCCACATCTCAGCCCCCATTCATTTCAGACACAAAAACACTCATGTGCATATAAGGCTTTTACTGCCCCAATAGATAATTTCACATTCTTGACTGTGTTTGGGTTCGCCCAGTTCAGGAGACCATATTTTGATGTTCCGGTTCAGTCAGTGTTCCTTAACGAGCTTCAGCAGTTCTCGGACATGTGGCTCTGCGCTGCCCTCTGTCCTTGAGTCTGCCTTTCCTTGTTGCTGATGCAAATAGCACTCTCACACACAGCAGCAGATGGCTCAAACGACTGCGCTTGGTCATCAGTGACATTGCACATATTCAAACACCCATTAAGTGCAAATGCCGAGTGGGTCTGTTCATGTTTAACTGGGTGTAATGTGTGGGGTGAGAGACAGAGAGAGAGAGCTAACGAGAGAAGAGGAGAGCTGAAGAGAAAAGAGGTGAGAGAGAGAGAGAGAGAGAGAGAGAGAGAGAGAGGGCAAATAGGAGTAGAGGAATCAGAGAAAAGGATTAAGCAAGCAGAGGAGAAAAGGGAGAGAGAGAGAACAAGAAAGAAAAGACAGAGAGAGAGCAAAACATATTTTCATACCCTGCAATGACAGGAAAGGAGATAGGGATGCAGCTAGAAAACCACCTTGCTAAGCAAATGCCACTTTTCCTGCAGAAAGTCGTTTGAAGGAGGATACAGAATATTCTGCGGCTCAGTAAAGGTGTCAGGCCTGAGTAATGGATAATGCAGCATTCAAGTTGTTCACCACAGTGAAAAATAATTAAAACTCCCATTAATTTCAAGAAATACTTCATTAGCCATGGGGACATCAGTCATGTTACACTACGTACACCAAGATCCTTGGTTATTTTCTAGACAGGCTCCATTTCTTATGTTTGCCAGTGGGCTTAAGTGAAACATTGCTGGTGTTGGTCCGCTGTCACTGCTGTTGCACACTACCATCAGTAGCCTGATACTTTTAGGTGATAATCATCCTAAACTGTGTTGTTGTCAGTGCCCATGAAGGTAAAAAAAAAAGAGAGACAAATTAGAGCAGCCAGAGCAATGCAAGGCTGTATTGCAATTACAGTGGAGGGAACAGTGCCTTAGCACACTGCACTGAGAGAGCTGATTGGCTCACGCTTCAGCCCTGGAGAATGGCTCCTAATGGGCTGAGATGGGAGATGAAAGACCTTTTTGTATGTGTGTGTGTGTGTGTGCACACGCGTGCACCACCGTGTATAAGTGTGTGCATGCAAGTGTCTGTTGAGTGGTGTATCCAGCAATGACAAACGCCCCCCTGCCTCTCCGCTACGCATCCCCCAGTGAATGATGTGATGTGACTGGATTTGGCTGAGGGGTCTGGAGGGGGTTGTAGAGCTGCTGGGCGCCCTGAGATTTTGTCAGCAATTATTGGTGCTGAGGTGCAGTCAGGCGATCTGCTGTGGCAGCAGCCATGATGAAATGGCATTTCCTCTGTTCAACTCTCATCTCTGTAAGTGGTTGTTTGAAAGGAGGTGATTTTTGCCTCTTTCTGCTTTCTGTTCCCTCTCTCCAGGGCCCATGTGTTGTGTGGTACATGTGTTCAGCTGATTGGCACAAAGAGCCATGGGACTGTGTGGAGACAGTGCACTCCACTCCACATTGTTTTTCTGCAGGTTGGACAGTAGTGTAATATGAAGAACGCGCCAACATTTCAAGTTGTGATAATTTAAACATTCAACATTTATTTTCAACCTGTAGGACTTGCAAAGTAAGAAACTTTTTGTGCACAGCGTGGTTGTACTGTGTACTGAAATAGATTGAAATTCCCAGACGTGTAATACTGCATAACCCCGATGACAGTTAAACGCCTACTCAATCCTCTGTGCTAGTTTATATATGGAGCGATAATTTTGGATCTTAGTTGGCGGGTAAGTGGGGTGTAACCCAAACTTACGGGGGTATTTCAGGCTCAGGTAGAGAGGAATGGAATTACCGCATAGCACTGCCGGGGCCATAGCCTTGCCTCGGTGCATGTGGGACATAAGGAATGGTCTCAGATCAGATTTCCTCAAGCTCACGTCCCATGGCAGCCGTTTAGGAGCTGACAAATAGAGTGTGATCTCGGATCAGTGGCTCTGCAAAGCCTCTACTCATGTGTCAAGCGGCTTCCACCAGCCTGGAAGGAACCACCGAGGGAGCGCTGAGGGCGTTTTGAAGGGTCGCGAACTTTTCGAGTTGAAATTGACTTGCTGGAACGGCAACTCCGCTGTCGGAAAAGGTTATAGAGTTTTGTTCGTGAGCTGAACCAAAAAGGGCTCAATGCTCCAAAGCAACATTCAGCGGGATTTTAAAGTATGTGTATACACAGTTGATAAAATTATGTTGCGCTTGTAAATCTTCCTCTTGACACCACTACCCCCCCTTTTTTTTGTACTTGACTCTCTGCCTGGAATGTTGCCCTTAGATCACCTTGCTGATGGTTTGAGTCTAGACGAAGGTAATGAATCCATGGTTCTATGAAGTAAGACGAAGCCCAGGACTGTGAGCCACTTTTAGCCACATAGCTAAAAGTGCTTGAGCTACATACATTAAAAAAAAAGAAAAAAGTTGTTTCCATTTTTTTGTTTTGGTACTGATGCTTTTTTCCTAGGGTACCTTCCAACTCAGTATACTGATCATCATCTCAAACTAACACATTAGAGCGTTTGAGTTATGGCGGATTTTTTTGGATGAAAGTTGTCTAAACGAGCTAATATCAGAATCAGAATCATGTTTATTAGCCATGTTGGTTTGCACATGTACATGGAATTGGACTCCAGTTTCGTGGCTCTCTCAGTGTACTTAACAGAATAACAGCACTACAACACAACAATCTTCAGATATATACACAAAGATTGACTTATACAGGCGAAATAAGAGGTGATAAAGTGCAACGGTGCAGAGAATATATCAGATGCTGAGATAGATGTTAGCAGGTTACCTACATTACATGCCTGAGGTTGATGGACATAACAGAGCGTACCAGTATACGTACAATGTACAGTACAGTATATACAAAATGGTTGGGTTTATTTGACAATGTTAAGCATTCAATTGAATGACAGCCGGCGGAAAGAAACTGTTTTTATAACTGGTTGTGTTGGGGTACAGTGCTCTGTAGCGCCTGCCAGAGGGGAGGAGTAGGAACAGGTTGTGAGCAGGGTGTGATGGGTCTGCAGTGATGTTGTCTGCCCGTTTCCTGACTCTTGAGGTCTATATGTCTTGAATGGAGGGCAGGTTGGCACCAATGATTATCTCTGCAGACTTAACTGTCCATTGTAGTCTGTCCCTGTCCTGTTTGGTGGCCGAACCAAACCAGACAGTGATGGATGTGCAGAGGACAGAATGGATTATTGCAGTGTAGAACTGAATCAGCATTTCCTGAGGCAGGTTGAACTTCTTGTGTTCAATATAATATAATATAATAATCTTGAATAACTCTTTTCAAGGGTTCCAAAGTGCTAACCAACCAAGGAACATTAAGGGAAAATCATTGCAAAAGATGGATGGAAAAATAAATGACCGGTGATGCAGCGAAGATAAACAAACACCAAGAATAGTAAAAAGGTCTTGCAATAAAAGTGTGTTTTCAGCAGCGATCTAAAAAATGACTTTGTTATCCTAAGCTCCTGAGACAAGTTGTTCCAGTAGCCTAGACAGCAATAAAAAGCTTGGGATGTTAACTATATATATGTTGTACTTAGCAGAACAGAATTTTCACACACATATCACAAAGCCCTCCTCCTTTCATTTTTTTCCCCTAAGTCTCCCTAATTACGACACACATGCACAATTTAGTATGCACATGTATTCTTCAACATCCTGCCTGTCTTTATTATAGTTAGTTAGTCAGGCCGGGATGTTGTGAATGTGACTGATCATACGGCCCACAGTTGTCCGTCCATCAGCAAGCAGGCTGGCAGGCCAGCTGGTGCTTGCTGGGATGGAGAGGCAGATTGGGCACGCCTGGGTGGCACAGTGGTGGCAGGTGGGCACCGCCATCAGGTGCCACTATGCCCGCTGGCACCCACACAGCCTGTTCAGGGCCGCATCATCAGGAAGGGATGGACCGGGTATGCAAGTCGAAGGAGAGAAAGAGGAATCCTATGTCATGTGCATGCCAACCCTGACAAATTTGATAAAGTCTCCTGCGGATAGGAGAAGCAGTGCCAGTGTGAGGCTCACATATTAGGAAGATGGACATGGCGGGTGGAGGTGAGCAGAAGGGTTTGGGGGATGGTGTGGGAAGGGTTTGGGGGTTATTCGGTGGAGAACAGATGTTTGTGTCATCGCAGCTTGGGCATCATGCTGAAGGAGAGGGGGCATCGCTTATGGAGAAACGGGAAGAGCTCACCAAGGGGAGTGCACATGCTTAGAAAATGACAAATGCACAGGAGTACACACACACACACACACACACACACACACACACACACACACACACACACACACACACACACACACTACTTACTACAGTATGTTTGTGTATGTAGTACTGCTCCTCCATAAAAAAGTTAAAAATACTGCATGTGCTGCAGTTTTCATACATACACGACTGCCTCATTATTTTTTTCTTTTCACGCTTCATAAACCATTTTTATTTACTTTTTCTCATCATGACTAACGTGTCTATGAAGTCCTATTCTGTCTGCTGATACAGTTGTACTGTTAAAATATCCATCATCCACCAATATTAGGCAAGCGATGCAGTTCTTTGTCGTACTAGACCATCATTCACTGCCAGCCAAGGTGCAGTGCTTGAGGTACTCAACACGGCTGCCTAAAGCTGGTGGGCACATTGCTCTACCAACATTACTCAAGCATGCTATCCAGAGCAACACAGAAAATAATGAAGTGCCTCTTTTAGGTCCACTGTGGGTTACACTGTGTAAATTACATCCTATCAATTTCATATAAATTCAAATAAATTGAAAACTACTGGGTCGTTTTGTGAAGTGAAATTCTTATTTCCCCTTGCTTTATAATGAAATCGACTTTGGGAATGTAAGGTGTTTGGGGGGCTCTAATAGATATGTCACTTCTCCATTTAATTCTATTACTCATGAAAGTCAAGCGTTTCAGTGGGCAGTTGCCAAACTAGATTATCCTTTTACTGACTCATTGTGTAGTTTCATTCAGTCTCAATTATCACCAGCTAACTAAAAGTTAATGCTGCATTTCTTGTCAAATCACCCCCTGAAAGACACATTTAGCAGTTGCACGTTACTCAAACTGCGTAATGAAGAACGTTGGCAGAGATAAGGCAGGTGAATTGACAAAGTAATTGCCAGTGTGCTTTGAAAATCCTGCTTCATTACCTCAGAACTTTGTTAGCAAGCTGAATCACAATGTTGCTGCTCTAAACCAAACAGAAACAATCAGAATGCTCTCACAGTTGGCTTCACCTCAGTAATGAAGAGACGGGTTCAAATGCTCCCACTGAGCCACTGAGTCTAACCTTTTCTTGTCACCTTTCAGTCCTCTATAGGGACCCCATATCTACAGATTTGTTCATGCAAACAAATTGAATGACATTACACGAGATACTCAAGAGCTGGGTGTCATCTGTTTTTTAAGCCGAGAATGCAGTGTTTGGATTTTCTCTTACAGCGATTGTTCCCGTCCTTGCCTTTCATGGTATTTATTGACTGGGGCAATATTGTTGGACAAACCCCATGGAGGCACAGGTTCAGGCTGCATGAGAAAGAGTAGCATTTGACTGAAGCCCTCTTTAAAGTGGATTTTATTATGTAATTAAGATGTTTTAAGTAAGATGAGATAAGCTATTACTTTGATAGTGATCTGCAGTCCACTCTGCATCTTTAATTGAATTTAATTGCCATTGATTATGCAAGATTCGACTCCAGCTACGTGATTGGCCTACAAGACTGTATAAGCAGTGATGGAAGGGTAGGGTCGGCATCACGATGATCCTCACTGAGCCCACTTGACTACTGACCCCAAGACAAATGACCTTTCAATCCGAGGTAGTGAGATCCTCACTGAGTCAGTGGACAGTGTCGAATCAGTCACCACGCCTGTTTAAAAACCTATAGATCCCTGTCTCAGGGAAGTTTAGCTGCTTCCTGATCAATAGAGAGAAGAGACATCAGTGCTGAGAGGTTTTCAAAACTCTGTATGTGCAGTAACATTTGCAAAGCTGTGGCCATCTGATTCAAAACCGTTGTTGATAACAATGCCATGTTGGAATTTAGGAATGAACATCCATCCATCCATTATCCAAACTACTTATCTAAATTCGGGTCGAGGGATGCTGGAGCCTATCCCAGCAGTCATTGGGCGGCAGGTGGGGAGACACCCTCGACAGGCCGCCAGGCCATCACAGGGCAACGAACGTACTGTAGCGAATTCGGGGGGCAGCCACAGGAAACACCACAGCCAGGATACGAACTCGTATCTCCTGCACTGCGGGCGACAACGTTAACCAGTCGACTAAAGGGTCGGACCCTTATATTTCTTCCTACAGTTAATCCAGTTCATATGTAATCCCTGAGTGGAGCATGTTAATCTGAATGGTTTGATTAAATTATTTTTTTTCTTCTGTTTTTAGCATTCTTCTTAATACTTGTTTGTAAATTAAGCAATCCTGTTAGCTTCTGACAAACTTTAAACAGCTTGTAGTGAAAAATGCATTTACTTTTTTATTTTTACCTGGGGTAAATCTTTTAAAAGTCATGTCCCATTTTTATTCAAGCATTTGGCTCTTATCTATAACATGATAAAAGGACAGGTAAAGTCAGCTGCTCTGTCAGTCTGGAATCAGTCATGGCACCTCATGCCTCTTCAGTGAAGAAACCTCAACTTGTCTCTCAATCCCAAACAAGAAAAGTTCAACCAGAGTTCAAAAAAGGAAGAGAGGGAGGAAAAAGAGACAAGGGAGAGATATTTTCACTCCTTCTCACCTCCAGTGTCAGTAACTCCCCGCCCATTGGCTCTTTTGATAAGAGAAGAAGTTGGGTTTGACAGCTGGGTAGGTTACAGATATTTGGGGGAGCTGTAGCCAAACTCAGGTTTGAAACAATTGTTCTTTGATGGACCAAGAGGGCTGTCATCTCTGATGGAACACCAAGAGGAATCTTCAACTCAGCCCCAAGGGAATGCTGTCTTCTATCAGAGATGGTGTATTGGGGAGAAATACTGTGTACTCCACCTGGCCAGTGGACAGGCCATTTGAGTTAAACTTAAGAAAATAAAAAAACGGTAGAGAACAAAGACCCACAAAGCATTGTGAGCTGGCTCATAGCACAGATCCAGGAAAGAGGAAGAAAGTGGAGGGAAAAGTCGTTATGTGAGGTATCTCAGTGGAACTGTGTGGGAAAAGACTTGATACCAGTTAGTTAAGTGGGCCCACTGGCTAGAGGCACATCTGTAAGACTCCTCCCTGCAGGAGACTCATGCAGATACATGTACTTACCCCCATGCACACGCACACTGTCTTGCAAGGTAATTTACTTGATGCACTGAGTGATCCATTTTGGAGCAGTACAGAGATGGGTTTCTCTGCAGATGTTAATTGATGTGGCCAGCTATATGGACAGAATTGATTTTTGCTGCAGGTCATAAAGCACAATGCAACTGCCTCCCTTGTCAGAATCCACAGGGCCATTAGCTTGAAAACGGAAGTTGATACTGTTGTAGAACAGAAACTTGGATTATGTAATGGCTGTTTGAAACACCCATTAAAATATGATAACCTACTGTGTGCCTCTGCTGCATACAGCCAACTCTTTGAACGCAGGAATGGCACATGGCTCAGTACACTAAGTAATGTTTTCTTAGCTAGCCCTCATTTGAATAGATTTTCATTTCCACCATATTCCTGTCTTTACTTATGTTTCCGTTCACTGTCCTAATATTGTCATTTTGTCAGAAACACCCCACAGACGGATGTGTTTTGCATATATCTGGATCCGAAGCAGTAAGCTGCTCAAATTAGATTTCAAATCCTCCAGATGAGCACAAAATGACATAGTTTTACCTCCATGATCCATACACCAATCCCTCACGCAATAACTTTACGTTTCAGAATTGAGTGGTAGATAGCCCTCAAGCCCTCAACCTCATAATGCCTCATAATTCTGCAGCTTCTTATGCAATCAATCTTCTCTCCTCTGCAGATGTAACTAGAGTGAATAAATTGATTGGCAGCTCTCAGCAGTCAAAAAAACACGACACGGGAAGAGAAATGGAGTCTATCACCTTCACAGGCAATCAATCTTTGTCTGGCGTGACATGCAAGCCAGAGCAGCATCTCGTCTCTCCCCACAATGCTGACGTACTTTAGGCCTAGCACCCAGATATTGCTCTGCTTTTCAGAGTGTCAGGAAGCGGCTCACAGGCACTGGTCCCTCACTTAGATTCCGTTGTCTGTCATTGATTGTGGGCTTCCAGAGATCACTACTGTTCATTGTGTCTGCCCTACAAGGTACTGTCAGTGTGGGCTAGCACTTAGAGAGAGACTTTGATGGCAGCTAAGAATAATTATAGTATTGTCTCTAAATTGCAATGCAGAATTCTGAGGAGCTGTTGTCACTGGCAAATAACGTTTTTCTGTTAAACCGTTCACCTATCGACAGTATCCCAATTCCAATTTGTGCCATGATGTAATGCATTTTGGTCTTTCACAATATACCTTGACCTAGTAAAGTGGCCAGATAGGAGTAGAGAACAAGGCCTGTGATTTTTTTTTTTTTTTTTGCTCACCCTTGTTTTAGCTGTGGCCTGACGTATCCCCTGCAGAGAGTCCTGTTTTTAGACCTGGCCAAAGCTGAGCTCCTTCCCTCCGCAGAATAATGTTCCTCGTACATAGCAGAGCGACCTACAAGAGTCCTGGGGGAATACCAACTAGCCAGCACTGTCAGAAGCCAAAGTCATATGTTCAATGTCAAACTCTGTTCATTTATACACCAGCAGCCCAGTGTGGGTCGTTTTGGCACAAACGAGTACCTTTTGCTATTGTGTTGCATGTGCTGAAGAGACTCTTGATTCTTGTGGTCATTTCAGGCATTTGGAGCCATTCGGTGAAAGGAAGATAAATATGCAGTGGTTATTTAGTCATTAACCCTTGTGACTTTAAGAGAGTTTAAGCAGTAACCTTGAAATTAGGCTGGATATACAATATACTTCTAAGTTGGGTGTGACAGGACAGGAAGTGCTGTGATTAAGAGTTATTCTTGCTGCTCTTTTAAGGTGATGTTTTTACATAGTAGTATAATTATGTGAGAATAGTTTATCAAGTGGTTCAGCAGAGATTCTGCTCATTCTGCATGTCTGTATTTTATATTTACTGTCTTACACCTGATATTTTTTTTTTCTTTTGCGATAGCTTTATTGCCTACATTCGTGAAATCTTTTTTTTTGGGGGGGGGGGAGTCTCTCTTTTTCTCCCAAATTGTACTTGCCCAATTACCCCACTCTTCCTAGCTGTCCCGGTCGCTGCTCCACTCCCTCTGCTGATCCGGGGAGGGCTGCAGACTACTACATGTCTCCTCCAATACATGTAAATTTGCCAGCCACTTCTTTTCACCTGACAGTGAGGAGTTTCGCCAGGGGGACGTAGCACGTGGGAGGATCACGCTATTGCCCTCAGTTCCCCCTCCCCGCTGAACAGTCGCCCCAACCGACCAGAGAAGACACTAGTGCAGCGACGAGGACACATACCCACATCCGGTTTCCCACCCACAGACATGGCCAATTGTGTCTGTAGAGACACCCGACCAAGTTGGAGGTAACATGGGGATTTAAACCACGCCACCTGCACGCCCCATTCTTGCAGTTTTTTTGACATCAATACATTGATATCTAACTTTTCAAAAGTTCATTCTGATTTTGAAGCTTATGCAAGTAGGATTTTATTTTCTAAAAATATGCATATACAGTGGCTTGCAAAAGTATTCATACCCCTTGAACTTTTCCACATTTTGTCACGTTTCGACCACAAACATAAATATATTTTATTGGAATTTTATGTGAAAGACCAACACAAAGTGGCACACAATTGTGAAGTACAAAGAAAATTATACATGATTTTAATTTTTTTTTACAAATAAAAAACAAAAATGCGGTGTGTAAAAGTATTCAGCCCGCTTGAGTCAATACTTTGTGGAACCGCCTTTTGCTGCAATTACAGCTGCAAGTCTTTTGGGGTATGTCTCTACCAGCTCTGCACATCTAGAGACTGAAATTTTTGCCCATTCTTCTTTGCAAAACAGCTCAAGCTCAGTCAGATCAGATGGAGAGCGTTTGTGAATGGCAGTTTTCAGATGTTGCCACAGATTCTCAATTGGATTTAGGTCTGGACTTTGACCGGGCCATTCTAACACATGAATGTGTTTTGTTTTAAACCATTCCATTGTAGTCCTGGCTTTATATTTAGGGTCGTTGTCCTGCTGTAAGGTGAACCTCCGCCCCAGTCTCAATTCTTTTGCAGACTCCAACAGGTTTTCTTCCAAGATTGCCCTGTATTTGGCTCCATCCATCTTCCCATCAACTCTGACCATCTTCCCTGTCCCTGCTGAAGAGAAGCACCCCCAGAGCATGATGCTGTCACCACCATGTTTGACAGTGGGGATGGTGTGTTCAGAGTGATGTGCAGTGTTAGTTTTCCGCCACACATAGCGTTTTGCATTTAGGCCAAAAAGTTCAATTTTGGTCTCATCTGACCAGAGCACCTTCTTTCACATGTTTGCTGTGTCCCCCACATGGCTTCTGGCAAACTGCAAACGGGACTTCTTATGGTTTTCTTTTAACAATGGCTTTCTTCTTGCCACTCTTCCATAAAGGCCAGATTTGTGCAGTGCACGACCAATAGTTGTCCTGTGGACAGATTCCCCCGCCTGAGCTGTGGATCTCTGCAGTTCATCCAGAGTCACCATGGGCCTCTTGGCTGCATCTCTGATCAGTGCTCTCCTTGTTCGGCCTGTAAGTTTAGGTGGACGGCCGTGTCTTGGTAGGTTTGCAGTTGTGCCATACTCTTTCCATTTCCAGATGATGGATTGAACAGTGCTCCGTGAGATGTTCAAAGCTTGGGAAATCTTTTTATAGCCCAACCCTGCTTTAAACTTCTCCACAACTTTATCCCTGACCTGTCTGGTGTGTTCCTTGGACTTCATGATGCTGTTTGCTCCCCAATATTCTCTTAACAAACCTCTGAGGCCGTCACAGAACAGCTGTATTTGTACTGAGATTGGATTACACACAGGTTGACTCTATTTAGTCATTAGGTCAACATTCGATCATTCAGCAATCATCAGGCAACTTCTGAAGGCAATTGGTTGCACTCAGAGAAAAGGGGGCTGAACACTTTTGCACACCGCACTTTTCAGTTTTTTATTTGTAAAATTTTTTTTAAATCATGTATAATTTTCTTTGTACTTGACAATTGTGTGCCACTTTGTGTTGGTCTTTGACATAAAATTCCAATAAAATATATTTATGTTTTTGGTCATAACATGACAAAATGTGGAAAAGTTCAAGGGGTATGAATACTTTTGCAAGCCACTGTAATATATCATTTAAACCATATAAGATACCATGATCTTATAGAATGAAAGATTTGTCTTTTTTTTTAGCCAGTTGAAAACTTTGGCTTGCTGCCCTGGATCTGAGCATTGCTTGAGGATTAATACCGCTTTCACGCTTTAGCCTCCAATCCAAGAGACACGATTATCACAGATGCTTGATAACACCATCAAAGCTTATGCCCGTGCCTTAGCATAGGACCGTGCCAACCCTTTTCTAAGATTATAACATGCTAACACAGCTCCATAACATGAAGATTCCTCAATGGTTAAAAGAAACAAGTATCTTCACTGTACTGAATGCTACTGTGTTATTCTAATGCTACATATTGCCAAAACTATAAAAGCCTCTGTGGAAGAGTGGCGATAGCAGCTATGTAGATGGAAGATAAAAGTGTGCAGCAGCACACTCGCTGAAGGCACTGAGACAAGAATTGTGAGGATTTTTTTTCCTCCCCTCATTAGGATTCTGCAGTGCAGCCAGGGGGACGGGCTGAGATGAGAGGGACTGATGAGAGGAGAGGCAGCGGAGGTCCAGAAATAGATCAAAACCAAAATGTGGAGTCTAGAGCACCAGTGGGCAAAGGGAGGGAAGGGAATGAGGGCCCCTGTGAGGATGGACACACTAAATGGAGCTGTCAGTCTGGATTGCAGATAGAGAGGTGCGCTGGAGGATGATAGCCTAGCTATTGCGTGCTTCTGGGCTAACGATGGAGTGGGAGTGTGTGAGGAGGGATGTGTGTAGGAATGCTGATAAAAGGTGTTCATTATAATTAACAAAGGATAGTAAAAATGTCCGGGTAGGGATGGTGTGTATGAGCATTTTTTTGAGTTGAAAACCTTTTGTTTGAGCATCAATGGAGACTTTTAAGACTGCCTCTTTTCTTTCATTCTATCACTCCGCCTCTTTCTGTCCTCTCCTAGTCATGCTCTTCAGACTATGATTAGGGGAGAGGTGGAGAGAGTTGAAATGATTCATCTATTTTCTGCTCCATTAGTCAGGGCTGGGGTCCTGTGGTCGGTCTGTGCTTGTGGCCGATAGCTGTCTGTCCACTTACCTTCTTCATCTTACTTCAACTTGTTTTCTCCAACAAGATCCTCTTCACAGCCTTTTCATATCCATCAGCAAGCCTTTCAGTCGTCCTCATTACACTTGGTCCTTGAGCTTATAAGGACTTGTAAGGTTGTTGTTTATGGTTGGACCGGCCGGCAGGCCAGCCCTACAAAAACAAATGTCCCTGACTGACTGACTGACTGACTGACTAACTGACCATGTTTAGAGTGATCATGATTGACACAATTGGGCTGCTGGATCAGGTGACCAATAATGTCACTGAAGTTAGACGATTGGCTGGCCAAGCGCTGAGAGGCATGAGGGAGAGCGCACAGTTAAGCACCACAAATAACAATCACTCTGACAAAACACTCACTGGCGAATTCACAATGCGAGGCTTTTGCTGACACTAAACCAGCTTAAATAAGACAAAAAGAAACATATGGTGCAAAATTGGCCCCTTTCTATGCAAATGAGCCTCTTTACAAAACAGCAGCGCTAATAGCCACATGCAGTTAGAGTGAAAATTATTAGCGTCCTTAGAGAGTTGGTGGTAGCTGACGCCCAGACTTTCCAGTGAACATGGCAGCAGTGATTGTAGCCAGGCGAAGGCATCGTCATACCAGGCATGCTTGTCAGTGGATATTTGGCAGGAGACTATCACGTTGTGATTTAACTGAGACCGAAATCATTTGCAGATACAGGTTTTCAAGTCAAACAATTCTTGCTATACTTTATGACATCAAGATGACGTTGAACCTGCCGACTGTGTTCTTGGCACAAAGCTGCCATTTATACTTTGCCACATGGATAATTACAATCAGACGCAAAACAACTGCAAATTGGAGGCATCTGGGTAGTGTGGCGGTCTATTCCGTTCCCTACCAACACAGGGATCGCCGGTTCGAATCCCCATGTTGCCTCTGGCTTGGTCGGGCGTCCCTACAGACACAATTGGCTGTTTCTGCGGGTGGGAAGCCGGATGTGGGTATGTGTCCCAGTCGCCGCACTAGCACCTCCTCTGGTCGGTCGGGGTGCCTGTTTGGGGGGGAGGGGGAACTGGGGGAATAGCATGATCCTCCTATGTGTTACATCCCCCTGGCGAAATGCCTCACTGTCAGGTGAAAAGAAGCGGCTGGCAACTCCACATGTATCGGAGGAAGCTTATGGTAGTCAGCAGCCCTCCCCAGATCAGCAGAGGGGGTT
The DNA here is from genome assembly GCF_029633865.1 of Lampris incognitus. Taxonomy (NCBI): domain Eukaryota; kingdom Metazoa; phylum Chordata; class Actinopteri; order Lampriformes; family Lampridae; genus Lampris; species Lampris incognitus. The sequence continues at coordinate 30,278,945 of NC_079212.1, forward strand.
TAGCAGTGACCGGGAAGGCTTGGAAGAGTGGGGTAACTGGTCGAATACAATTGGGGAGAAAAAGGAGGAAAAAAAATCCAAAAAAACCCCCAAAAAACAAAAACTGCAAATTACACTTGATTGCAAAACTTTATGGGCATGTTTGCGCTATAATATAATTAGTGCAATATCTTTTGTGACTCAGACCTTGAGACTTGGCAGATAGTGGTTGCAAGTGATGCACAATTCATGGTGCTGTCAGCAGCGGTGAATTCACCTGTCAATACAGAGTGAGTCTTAGAAAATGTGAGACATCCGCAGATACAAACACATGAAAGTGGGGGAGAGTTAAGTTAAGTCAGTTTTATTTGTATAGCCCAATATCACAAATTACACATTTGCCTGAAGGGGCTTTACCGCAACACAACATGCTGTCTTTACACCCTTGCATCAGTTAAAGAACAACTCTCTAAAAAAAATCCTTTAACAGGGAGAAAAAATAGGAAGAAACCTCAGGAGCAACAGAGGTAGGGATCTCTCTCTCCCAAGACGGACAGATGTGCAATAGATGTTGTGTGTACAGAATAAGTGACAGAGGATAACAGAATTGTAATGGAATTATAAAATATATGAAGAATATGATGAGGAGGATGCCAGGCAGTGTCCAGATGCCACCGGAACAGCCTAGGACCTGAGCCACATGACCAGCATCACCATGGAGACCTGACAGGAGGACAGACTACACATGCACACAACGGAGACTCACATCACACCATTCACATACACTGAAGAAGAGACAAGAAAAAAACATTAGTCAGAAAGTGGAGAGAGAGAAACAGGATAACAAAATTATAAGATATATAAAGAATGTGATGAGGGGGATGGCAATCAGTGTCTAGGTGGCGACCACCATCACCATGGAGATCTGGGAGGAGGACAGACTGCATGTGCACACGGGGGATATTGTTATCACACCATTCACGCACACAGGAGAAGAGAAAGGAGATGACATCATTCAGAGTGAGACAAAAGACGTGAGAGAAGAGAACCGTTTGCAGTAGTCAATAAACTATATGCTATAATCTCATCAGCAGAACAGTGGTTGGTAAATGCATTGAGACAGAAACCGACCCGTCATGCAGTACAGGTTGTGAAGCCCTCAATTTAAAGGCAACTAATTGTAGGTTAAGGCAAAAAGATGAGTTTTAAGTTTGGATACAAAAGACTCAACAGACTGATTGGCTGATAACAGATAGAATAGTTATAATTACAATTAAGTTCTCTTTCAAATCAAACATCCCAAGATATGAGTGGAAAGTATTGTTCTTGCAACTGCAATTACAACCTTGTTTGTACTCAAACGTAGCTGTTAAGGTTTGTAGAACGAACCCAATAGCGACAACACAAGACAAAGTAAAGCACCAACCTGGCAGGACTCGTAGAGGAGAGCCGGCCGGGCCTGGACAGAAGGGGGAGGCGCTTCAGGCGGAACTTGAGAATAGCTTCTTAAAAATGGGAAAACGTAAACTGCCCCTTTAATCCGAAAAGGAAAAAACGTAAACTGCTCCTTTAAAGTCCGAAAGGGAAAAAACGTAAACTGCTCCTTTAAAGTCCGAAAGGGAAAAAAACACAAACTGCTCCTTTAAAGTCCGAAAGGGAAAAAAACACAAACTGCTCCTTTAAGCTAGAAGTCCAACCGAGTAATAAGATCCACAGTGAGAGAGGAGAAATTAGAATATCAAAAACTTGATCTCAACTAGAAAATCACGATGGGAAAAACACAAAGAGAGTTCTTCTCCGAACAAGCTCTCAAGGAGAACTGACACAAGGGAATAATCAAACAAGCAAAAACACGGAGAATACTACAATCTGTACTCCACCGGGAGACACAGAAATGTCACAAAACCCGAGACGAAGAATTTACTCACGGGACTGTTCAGGACGAACTCGCGACGAGTTCTGGAAAGCAAACAAACTTATACTAGAGTGGTTAACGAGTAGGTAGGCTGCAGGTGTTTCAGACGCGCCCTTCCCCCGCTCTCATTGCTGGTTGCCAGGTTGGTCAACAGACCGAGCCCTAACAGTACCCCCCCCTCTACGGGAGCCACCAGGCGACCTGCCAGGCTTGTCAGGGTGACGGCGATAGAACTCAGCGAGCAGACCAGGGTCCATGATGAGCTGGCGGGATACCCAGCTTCGTTCCTCCACCCCATAGCCCTCCCAGTCAACCAAATACTGGAACCCCCGTCCCCTGCGTCGGACGTCCATCAGCCGACGGACCTTCCACTGTGGATGCCCATCCACAATCTCAGGGGGAGGCGGAGCTGGGGCCGGAGGCATAAGGGGGCTCTCAGAGACAGGCTTTACTCGGGACACATGAAAAACCGGATGGATCTTCATGGAGGCCGGGAGCTTAAGACGCACAACTGCAGGACTGGGTACTTCCTGGATCTCGAAGGGTCCAACGAACTGGGGATTCAGCTTCTTGGCAGAGGACTGAAGGGGGAGATCCTTGGTGGACAGCCAGACTCTCTGTCCGGGTTGGTAAGCTGGTGCTGTGGATCGGCGACGGTTAGCTCCTCGTCTGGCACGTTCCGTAGCACGGAGCAGCGCAGCCCTGGTGATCTCCCAGACACGACGACAGCGGTCCAGATGAGTCTGCACGGAGGGAACCTCCACTTCGGACTCCTGTGCAGAGAAGACGGGCGGCTGGTAACCCAGGGATGCCTCAAAGGGCGAGAGGCCGGTGGCGGAGCTGACCAGGGAGTTGACCGCATACTCGACCCAGGGGAGAAACTGACTCCAGGAGGTTGGCTTCTTGGCAGCGACGCAACGGAGAGAAGATTCCACACTCTGGTTCATCCTCTCAGTCTGTCCGTTAGTCTGCGGATGATATCCCGACGAAAGGCTGACCGAGGCGCCCAACCCCTTGCAGAAAGCACACCACACACGGGAAACAAACTGGGGCCCTCTGTCTGACACAATGTCCTTGGGAAGTCCATGCAAACGGAAGACGTGGCTCATCAGGAGGTCAGCGGTTTCTGAAGCAGAAGGAAGCTTAGGCAAAGCCACCAGGTGAACACCCTTGCTGAAGCGATCCACCACAGTCAGGATCACTGTGTTGCCCTGAGACGGAGGAAGTCCAGAGACAAAATCCAACGCCACATGGGACCAGGGCCGACTGGGAATAGGAAGGGGCTGCAGCAGACCAGCCGGTGCCTGGTGAGAGGCCTTGCTGCGGGCACAGATGGTGCAGGCCATGACGAACTCCTTGACGTCCCTCCTCATAGTGGGCCACCAGAACCGTCGAGCTATGAAAGTGAAAGTGCGGTGGACTCCAGGGTGGCAAGCGAGCTGACTGGTGTGGCCCCATTTGAGGACCCGAGACCTCACTGAGTCCGGAACAAACAGTCGGCGAGGCGGCACGTTGCTCGGGGCTGGACTGGAGCGCAAGGCGCGCTTGACCACCGTTTCAAGGGCCCAGGTCACCACGCCAACGACCTTGGTCTCAGGGAGGACGGGACTTGGCTCCACCGTTACAGGTTCCTTAAGGTGTTGACGAGACAGAGCATCTGCCTTGGTGTTGCGGGAGCCAGGACGATAAGTCAGTGTGAAGTCGAACCGACTGAGGAAACTGGCCCACCGTGCCTGCCGACCATTGAGACGTTTGGTTGCCCGGATGAACGTCAGGTTCTTATGATCAGTCCAGATGGTAAATGGATGCTCTGCCCCCTCCAGCCAATGGCGCCATTCCTCAAGTGCAGCCACTACAGCGAGAAGCTCCTGATTACCAACATCGTAGTTCTCCTCGGCGGGAAGGAACCGGCGGGAGAAGAACGCGCAAGGATGAACCTTCTGGTCGGTCTCTGATCGTTGGGAGAGCACAGCCCCCAATCCGGTGTCCGAAGCGTCCACCTCAACTATGAACTGCCTCTTGGGATCGGGATGGAGTAGGACGGGGGCACTGGTGAACCTCTCCTTGAGCGACAGAAATGCAGAGCGAGCAGCTGGGGACCAGACGAACGGCTGAGAGGGGGAGGTTAGACGGGTGAGGGGTTCTGCTACAGAGCTGTAGTTTCGGACGAACCTCCTGTAAAAGTTCGCGAACCCGAGGAAGCTCTGCAGTTCCTTACGTGACTTAGGATCCGGCCATTCCACCACCGCTTTGATCTTGCGAGGATCAGCTCGAGTCTTGCCTCCCTCCACGATAAAACCTAAGTAGTCCACTGACTCAGAATGGAACAGGCATTTCTCAGCCTTGACGAACAGCCGGTTACGAAGGAGGCGTTCGAGAACCTGCCGCACGTGCTGGACATGCTCCTCGAGGGACCTGGAGAAGATGAGGATGTCATCAAGGTAGACGACAACGAATTGGTCGAGCATGTCGCGAAGGATGTCATTCATGAGTGCCTGGAACACCGCCGGGGCGTTGGTGAGGCCGAACGGCATTACCAGGTACTCATAATGACCACGGGGAGTCTTAAAGGCTGTCTTCCACTCGTCCCCTCTCCGGATCCGAACGAGATGGTAGGCGTTCCGGAGATCCAGCTTAGTGAAGACAGTCGCCTGGGTCAGGGGTTCGAGGGTGGAGCTCATCAGAGGCAGGGGGTATTTATTCTTGATGGTGATGTCGTTGAGTTGGCGATAATCAATGCAGGGTCGGAGACCACCATCCTTCTTCTTAACGAAAAAGAAACCAGCTGCCACCTGGGAGGATGAGGGTCGGATGAGCCCTGCCGCCAACGATTCTGAAATGTAATCGTCCATAGCAGCCTTCTCGGGAATGGAAAGGCTGTAAAGACGACTGCTAGGGAGGGGGCCCCAGGACGGAGGTTGATAGCACAATCATATGGCCGATGCGGAGGGAGAGACTGAGCCCGCGTCTTGCTGAAGACCTCCCCGAGATCATGATACTCGGGAGGAACAGAGGAAAGATCGGGAGGAGGGGCAATCGGAACAGTCTGGACTGCTGGACCAGGTGCGGCCTGAAGACACCGGGCGTGACAGGAGGAGCTCCACTCCAAAATGTTACCAGACGACCAAGCAATGTGTGGCTCATGCTGAGCCAACCAGGGACGCCCCTAGATCACAGGAACTAAGGGAGACTGGATGACGAAGAACTGAAGGCTCTCCACATGGTTTCCAGCAATAGTGAGAGACACGGGACAGGACTGTCGGGTAACACTGGCCAGGCGGCGCTCATCCAGAGCAAAGGCCTCTATTGGCCTCTCCAATTCCTCACATGGAATGTTAGCTTGAGCAGCAAACGTAGAGTCCAAGAAACACCCATCAGCTCCCGAATCGATGAGTGCGCCTACAGTGAGCCGCTGGTCTGCCCAAGCCAGGGTAACGCTCACAAGATGGTTAGCCGGAGCAGGATGGCGGGAACAGGAAAGACGGCTCACTAGGATCTCCCGGGGTCCCAGTGAGCCTAATCTTTTGGCCGCGTAGGACACTCACTGATCCGGTGTCCCTTAAGACCGCAGTAAAGACAGAGACCTGCCTTGAACCGGGCCTCACGTTCAGCGGGAGTCAGTCGTGTACGCCCAAGCTGCATAGGTTCCTCCTCTGTCACTGTCTGGGAGGAGGAGAGGCTTGCCACAGGGGAAGTGGAGTGCGACGAAGAAGAGCCCCCTTCGGAAGCTCTGGATGGCTGAGAGGTAGAAACGGTTCCCCGTAGACCTCGCTCGCGCCTTCTCTCGCGGAGACGTCCATCGATGCGGATGGCAAGGCTGATAAGGTCGTCGAGAGAGGTAGGATCCTCCCGGGTGGCTAGCTGATCCTTGACGGCATCGCTGAGGCCCCTACGGAAGGTTACCCGAAGTGACTGGTCGTTCCAGCCACTCTCAGCCGCAGCCAGCCTGAACTCGACTGAGTAGTCAGTGACACTGCCACTGCCCTGCTGGATCCTGCTCAATCGGACACCCGGATCCTGACCGTACACTGGATGATGGAATACCTTCCGAAGCTCAGCCACAAAGTCATCGTAGGAAGAGCAGAAACTGGCCCCCATGGACCAGGAAGCAGTGGCCCACTGAGCAGCGCGGCCAGTCAGCAGGTTAGTCACGTAAGCAACTCTTGCAGCATCTGTGGTGAACCCCCTGGAATGGTGGGCGAAGACAAGCTCACACTGCATGATGAACGTGGCACAGGTCTCAAAGTTGCCATCAAAAGGCTTGGGATTGGAGATACTGGGCTCCCGGAAATCCGAAACATAAACGGTAGGATTGTCTAAGGCAACGGCTGCGGGCACTGCTGGAGGAGGGGCGGCCGGAACTGGTGGGACAGCTGGCTGGATGGTGATAGCCGCTGTGAGAGTCTGCAACTGCTTAAGAACCTCCTCTTGTTGGCTCGCGAGCGCCGCTTGCTGGGCCGAAAGAGAATCCACCGAAGCCTGGAGGGGTTGCACCTGAGCCCGAAGGCCCTGCATGGCAACAGCGGCCTCTTGTAGTTGCTGGCCGTGGGAGGCTGTAAGCTGAATCTGCTTATAGAGAGCAGCCTGGACAGGATTGGCGTCTAGGTTGTCTGGGTTCATAGTGAGGGCGAGTTCGTACTGTTAAGGTTTGTAGAACGAACCCAATAGCGACAACACAAGACAAAGTAAAGCACCAACCTGGCAGGACTCGTAGAGGAGAGCCGGCCGGGCCTGGACAGAAGGGGGAGGCGCTTCAGGCGGAACTTGAGAATAGCTTCTTAAAAATGGGAAAACGTAAACTGCCCCTTTAATCCGAAAAGGAAAAAACGTAAACTGCTCCTTTAAAGTCCGAAAGGGAAAAAACGTAAACTGCTCCTTTAAAGTCCGAAAGGGAAAAAAACACAAACTGCTCCTTTAAAGTCCGAAAGGGAAAAAAACACAAACTGCTCCTTTAAGCTAGAAGTCCAACCGAGTAATAAGATCCACAGTGAGAGAGGAGAAATTAGAATATCAAAAACTTGATCTCAACTAGAAAATCACGATGGGAAAAACACAAAGAGAGTTCTTCTCCGAACAAGCTCTCAAGGAGAACTGACACAAGGGAATAATCAAACAAGCAAAAACACGGAGAATACTACAATCTGTACTCCACCGGGAGACACAGAAATGTCACAAAACCCGAGACGAAGAATTTACTCACGGGACTGTTCAGGACGAACTCGCGACGAGTTCTGGAAAGCAAACAAACTTATACTAGAGTGGTTAACGAGTAGGTAGGCTGCAGGTGTTTCAGACGCGCCCTTCTCCCGCTCTCATTGCTGGTTGCCAGGTTGGTCAACAGACCGAGCCCTAACAGTAGCTTAACCATGTCATGTGATATGCTACTTCAGTATACTTCAACAACAAATATTATGGGACCACTACAGAACATTGCAGATGAACATTTAATATCCAGGAATTCACATTATAGACACTACCACTGACTATCCCTGAAACAAACTGACCACAATTTCCAACACTAACAATGCATGCTCCAGCCTTATACTAGGTTTTGATCTCGTCTTGTTTTCTCTTTTCAGAGAGAAAAGTGTCTAGTAGTGACTTTTCTGTGTTTAACTCATCAGTTAGAGAATGACAAAGGATGTTTAAATGCAGTGGCTTGTGAGCTGGGTTCAAGCTTTTTGAGTTTTTTCAGTTGCTTCAAATCTGCATTTTAGCCCACAAAGTGCCTCAGACTGCCCCATTCTCTGTGATTATACGGTTTATCAAAAGGAAATGGCACATGGGGGCTCACTGGTGACAGCTTTAGCAGCCCTATAGTCTTAACAGTACATCAAATAGCCAAATAAGGTAATTAAAGCTCCTTGAAAATGTAACCCTTGTAATTGAGCAAGTCCACTCTCTTTTCTCCTCCTTCCCTTACCCCACCTCTCTTTTTCCAAACAGGTCATTAACACTGTGCCTGCCTCTCTCGAGCTCCGTGGGTGGATGACATTTAAGAACCATCCACTTTAAGTCCTCCTCATTCTGTTTCCCCTCTCTCGGTTAGCCTCTTTCTTTCCCCTTAGTTTTCCTTTTACAACTTTTCACTTTTTCCCCCTATTTGCTGACACCCGTTCTTGCTTTTCCTTGGGACCCTCTTTTTTTTCCCTCTCTGTTCTTATCTGGGTTTCCCCTCTTGTTCTCTGCAGTTTTTTCCATTTTCATTCCCTTAGTCTCTATTCCTCTCTTCTTCTAACGCTTCCCCTCTCCCCCTCTCTCCTACTCTCTCTCTCTCTCTCTCTCTCTCTCTCTCTCTCTCTCTCTCTCTCTCTCTCTCTCTCTCTCTCTCTCTCTCTCCTCCCTCCAATGACACCATGAGTGGAATGAGGGCAAACAGAGCGAGCCAGCGAAGTAGAACCCACTGCCTCATCTTGTAATGAGTCTAGAAAGTTCTCCGTTGAAAGTACACTGTCTCCATGGAGACTGAGGTAAATCTGGTGGCATAGCCTCCGCCTACCATCTTTGAAGGCAACAGCCAGTGTAAACAAAGTCAAGGTCAATGGTTGCGGGGGTCTGTTTCAACATCTGCAGCCATGATCCCAGAATGCACTACAGACCAGCCTGTGAGAATGTCTTCGGTGGTTGTATTTTTTATTATCTTTTTTTTTTCCCCTCGGCCTTTTCCAGACCTTTTCATTAGTCACCAGACCACCCTTGCTGTGACTTACCACCCATATCACTTTGTTTGTCTCACTTTATTTCCCTCAACTGCAAACCACCCTCCATCGTTGCAATTCTTATGTTTTTTTTTTTGTCTTGTCCTCGGTTGAACCTCCGCAGCCCCGGTTTGTTTCCATGCAACAGATAAATAGCTTCATATATCACGTCAGAGGCTCTATTTCATATTTAATGTGAACTTGTTGGTTTGTTCTCATGTCAGATGTTGCTTTACCATTTGTTGTTTGGTAGCACAGTGTTTTTGTCTCTTTCTTGAATTATTTTGTCATTTAATGCCCTCTTTGTCCTCCTGAAGCCACTTCTTTTTTAGCATGCCACCCCATCCCTCCACTCCTCAGCCCCCAGGCCTACCTCCCCTTATTGTTCATTTTAATTATTAATGTTTGTAATGCTGAACACATGGGAACAAAGCGGCTATGTTCGAGTTTTTTTATGCCATTGAAATTGGTGTGTCAATTACTTTTCTCTCACTGTCACCGTAGTCACTGCTGGGAAGACAAGTGTCATTATATTATTTATGGGCTGTTAATTACATACAAAGGTGCCTGCCCGCAAAAGAAACATTGACTAGGAGCGGTCGGGTAGCGTGGCAGTCTATTCCGTTGCCTACCAACACGGGGATCACTGGTTTGAATCCTCATATTACCTCCTACTTGGTCGGGCGTCCCTATAGACACAGTTGGCTGTCTCTCCAGGTGGGAAGCCGGATGTGGGTATGTCTCCTGGTCACTGCACTAGCGCCTCCTCTGGTCGGTCAGGGCACCTGTTCAGAGGGGAGGGTGAACTGGAGGGAATAGTGTGATCTTCCCACGCACTACATCCCCCTGGTGAAACCCCTCACTGTCAGGTGAAAAGAAGCAGCTGGCGACTCCACATGTATGGGAAGGGGGCATGTGGTAGTCTGCAGCCCTCCCCGGATCGACAGAGGGGGTGGAGCAGTGACCAGGATGGCTCGGCAAGTGGGGTAATTGGCCAGAATTGGGGAGAAAAAGAGAGAAAAAAAATTAACAAAAAAAAAAAGAAACGTTGGCTCGTCGTTTTGATACTCCGTGTTTGCTTAGGCTTTGTTTCTGTACTGTGAATACATTGTAAACATGTGCTATTAAAGGAGCTGTGTAATATTTTGGCTGTCCTGCATAATATGATAAGTGAATGGCAGTAAGGGTTGCTGATGGGTGATGACCGAAACAAAGTAAACGACACTTCCAGATTTATGCAACACAGGAGGCAGGCCAGCTGAAGGTTTGTTTGTTTTTCTTTTTTTTTTAAATTTATTTTCCCCCTTTTTCTCCCCAATGATATCCGGCCAATTACCCCACTCTTCCGAGCCATCCCGATCTCTGCTCCACCCCCTCTGCCGATCCGGGGAGGGCTGCAGACTACCACATGCCTCCGCCAATACATGTGGAGTCGCCAGCCGCTTCTTTTCACCTGACAGTGCGGAGTTTCACCATGGGGACGTAGTGCGAGGGAGGATCACGCTATTCCCCCCAGTTCCCCCTCCCCCATGAACAGGCACCCTGACCAACTAGAGGAGGCGCTAGTGCAGCGACCAGGACACGTACTCGCATTCGGCTTCCCACCCGCAGACACAGCCAATTGTGTCTGTAGGGATGCCCGAACAAGCCAGATGTAATACGGGGATTCGAACCGGTGATCCCTGTGTTGGTAGGCATTGGAATATACCACCACACTACCCGGACACCCCATTTTGTTTGTTTTTTGCTGGCCTGTGATGTCCGGCCCAGCCCAAAAACTTCGCTTGTACATGTGGTGCTTAGTGAACTCCACAGTAAATTTGTACCTATGAGCAAATCGATATGTACTGTGAGTGTGTGGAAATGGTTAGCAAACTTGCTGGGAGGTCAGCTTTCAGGTAGAAATAACACTTGAATATAGTTTAGTCTCAACTGGAGGCTTCACCTTGGATTATCATGGCATACTAGCGATTGTACTTCAATCTCAATGAGTGTATTTCTGCTACGGTTTATTATCTAAATTTCCATTTGAAGATCACCTTTTCATTTTCCAGTGACCAAATCGGATTCCACCTGTTCATATCGAGAGGTTTTGTAGCAACTTTGTCGAGGTATGCTTGTGACCCTGCAAGTTTGCGATTGGATATTTGACATTCTGTCCGGTGATGCTGTATTTTCATGTATACATTGTATTTTTTTCCACACCAGACTGTCCAGTGCTTTCCCAGATGATGTCAAGGTGTTGGAGCTGAGGCCTAGACCCCTGCAGATGGTATTTGCACTGTGATGAGGAGGATTTTCCAGGTTTATTGCAATCTGTAGTGTTATCAAAGCAAAGGGTGTAGAGACGCCTGGAAAGGGAATTGGAAAAGAGATACAGGGAGGATGGAAGAAGAGAACAGAGGAAGAGAGTCAAAAATTTTCGAAATGGGGATCGAAGACACGTGTGTGTTATGTATTTGCACAGGGATGGGTTAATAAACAGTTAAAGACATATATACATGTAATGGGGTTGGTGAGGGAGGGAAAGAAAGAGAGAACTCTAGTGTTGCATTTGCTGTACCGTTGTGTTAAAAACCGGGTAATGTATCTAGTCGGATGTATAGACCACAAATGTTAGCGTATCCAACACATGGCATATGATTGCGATTTCATGGCACTCCAGTCGGGATGCAAGGTTAATTTCCTCAGAGACCCACTGCGAACCTTCCTGTCTTTTAAATATCTTATCCGATAATTGATGTGCTGATAGAATCTGCCAGAAACTCATTCAACTTCCTAATGTGGAAAGTTAACTTAATGATTATTATTGCAATAATGCATCCGGGTCCTCCACTAGTCACAATTAAAACGGAGAGCTGGCCATTGCATCTCAATATACCATTCTTAGCAGCTGGGCTTCTTGGGGAGATGGAGCGCCTTCCACACTAGACCAGACTGGAAACTCCCCTGTCATGCTAAGATACCACTACTCTGATGTGAACAGTTTGAATCAGTGTCACTTGTGATTGATGTGCATGTTGATTGCTGCCAGTGAGTGAATTTGTACTTTCCAAATTGGCACCATTTTAGCTGACAAAAATGACAACCTCTCCCTCTCATTGGGTCTTGACTCTGAATGTCATCCCATTGGAAAATGATGTCATGTTAGGAGAACTGGTATCTGTCCTCTTGAAGGGCAAGAGAATAGAAGATAGACAAAATCTACTGGAACAACCACTATCAAAAACTGTGTGTGTGTGTGTGTTTTTTTTACCTAGTTATACTCATGTATCAGCATATGTATATATACATATATATATAAAATCCAGTTAGTCAAGTAAATTTTCTATGAGACAGTACAAGCCTGTTTCATGCTAGAATAGGTACTTTTATAATTTTGTAATTATAAATTTTGTCATTTTGCACCTATTTTGTAATTATAAATAAATCATGTCAATAGACAAATACCACCCCCCCCCCGGACCGTTAGTGATCACATGTTTTTGAATTTTTGAATGTCGCACCTCTCCTTTCCCCATTGGTTGTTGTGCACGTGATGTGCATGACGAGACAGTAAATGGTATGTTCTTTCCCAAGTAGCTTTATTGACAGCTGCTGATTGCTTATGGCATGAAACAGGCTTGTACTGTCTCATAAAGAATCTACTTGAGTCACTCGAGTATTTTGCTCCATATTTGCTGAGCACTTTCTCTACCATTGAGTGTTTCTTTTAACAAAGTTATATATTGTAGCGAATTCGGGGGACAACGCAACCACAGGAGACATCGCTAACCGCTCGACTAAAGGGTCAGACCCGCCAGCCAGTGGCCAGTGTGTCTTCTTATCCATGCACGTTACATCACCCCCCCCCCTCCTTCGGGAGGCGCGTCCCCACGCTTAAGCATATCAGCTCCTTCACGCCTCAGGGCGCCTACGCTTCCGATGGCCTTACGGTCGCTCCATCCCACTTCTGACACCAATGTAGCGAATTCGGGGGACAACGCAACCACAGGAACTGCCGCGGCCGTGAAGCGAACCCATGTCGCCCGCACCGCAGGAGACATCGCTAACCGCTCGACTAAAGGGTCAGACCCGCCAGCCAGCGGCCAGCGTGTCTTATCCATGCATGTTACAATATATATATACACTCACTTGCCAATTTATTAGGTACACCTTGCTAGTGTAACCAGGTTAAAATTAATGTTTTTATTTTATTTTGTTTGAGCATGAAATATCACCAAATCCTGTCTGTGTGCTGTTATTTGTGTTTACTACATTTTATTTTATGTCATTATTTACTTTTATGTATGTTTTATAATGACCGTCATATACTTGTATTGTCGCTTTAAGAGAGAGGTCTTGTGGGTACACGGAAGAGGGAACGCGGGAGAGGCCATTTTTGTTTTGTGGGAGGAGTCTCAAGCAGCGATCGAGCCGAGCCACGCGTGTTTTTTACGGTAGGACAGTTTTGCTGGTTGAGGAGAACATAACCTTGAGTATCCCTGTAAGAAGATACTGCAAGCCGTGGGATAAAATACTTGTTTATCCTTTCTTACATCGGAGTCCCGTGGACGGTTTCTCCTTCTAATGCACACGAGTGAAGTCTGGGCAGTGGTTGAACTTCGACCCCCACGTCCGTAAGAAACATCGCTCCCGCTGGAGGACTGGACGTTTGTCGAAGGGTTTGAAACCAAAATAAATGGCAAGGTGGGCCAAATAGAGTCCTGTGTGTCCCCCCCTCCTTCCTTGATCATGATGATGATGATGATGATGATGATGAGAGACTGAGGCCCCCCCCCCAACAACACCTGGGGCCCCACCCAAAATAGAACACAACGCAGAGCTAATGATGAGAGTGACGGGCATGCAGCAGGCTGACCAGCATAGAACAGCATAGGACTGCCCCCGTTACACTAGTACCGGGTTGGACCCCCTTTTGCCTTCAGAACTGCCTTAATCCTTCGTGGCATAGATTCAACAAGGTACTGGAAACATTCCTCAGAGTTTGGTCCATATTGACATGATAGTGTAACCCACATGATTACATGTACCCTGTGACGTATGTAAGTTCCACGAGTAGCCTCTAGGAGGCACCCTAGCTACAGAGTTTAAACCATACAAACAACCGTCGACAATAGAGAAGAGAAATACGGATATTTAGAAATACGGACAACTTTGACTATGGATACTTGAATTATTGATATTTGAACTACGGACATTTGAACTACGACAAAAAAGATCCCTCCCACGAAGCTTCCTTGGTGAGCCGCTAGCCAAAGCTAAAAAGTAAACAGCTTTCTGTGTTCCATGTAATCATAGCCATTTACGTAGGATATCTTGATTTTATCCAAAGACAGATGATCTCCCGTTGAAGGAAGAAGGAAGACTCTTTTCTCTTGTGTTTTGTACGCTGCTGGAATCCTGGTGAGATAAGAGTTTAAAATCTTGAAATCTAAAGACTGACAATTTTCCATTGGTTGCTAAGCTAAGCTAACCCAGCTAAAACGTATATCTATGATCCTTAGCAGTTCCCATATGATTCAGAGCTTTAAAACCAGTCAGGACACCCGGTCCATAGGGTTTATTTGATGTAGGAATGTTAGACATTTTAATATAATAATATGCTTGTTGTTAAAAAAAACTGTAAGCTCCAGTTGCCACTAGCCACCGAGCCAACTCGGGCTACATGGCATCCATGGAACCCATAGCAGCCAGCTAGACGTGAATTCACGTTGATAGTGCCGCAGCCTGGCTGCGATGACATTGTTTTTAACTGTTCTTACAGCAATAGGCTGTCGTCATTCAGCCGCATATTAGTTATATGTAGGAAATGATTTAATTCTGAGAATTGACTCTAGATTTGGGTATTTTTATTTTGTTTGTAATTGTTTGATAGAGATTGCAATTAATAATGAATCTGTACAAGTTTGTGCAGACTGGTTTTTTTGTACCCCGAACAACCCCCCTTGCTACACCGTTTGGAACCATTGGATACCCCCTTTGGATTGCCCCCATCATCGCCCTGGATTTGGATTCATCATCATCGCCTCTACATTAACTTGCCCCTGTGATTGTGGTAGGATCTGGACATTGCACCTTGCACAGATTGGAAGACTGAATCATTCCCCCTTTTCGTTTCTTTATTATTTTCTTTGAGTGCACTCATACTTTATTTTGGATTATTTTCTTTAATTTGTTAGTGTAGAATATGGCTGCATAAGTAATATATTAGAAGGGTATAAAATAGAATATAGATAGATATAGACAATAAATAGAATATTAGGAAGAACTTTTAAAAAGTATAATAGAGTAAAATATATATATATAACACATCTAATTTAGTATTGATATTGAAATAACTTTACTTTGAACTGTTGAAATAAATTGGTTTTTTTTATTGTAAACTATACCCACGAGTGTGTGTGTTGTCTTTGGGGTGAGTACTAGAATCTGGTCTAGAAAAAAACCTACACCAATCTCCACTGAACTTAGACATTAGACTGTAAACTGTCCCTGCGCAAGCATAGGCCAATTCCCCTGTCGTGCAGGTTACAATAGCATCACGCAGTTGCTGCAGATTTGTCGGCTGCACATCCATGATGCAAATCTCCCGGTCCACCACATCCCAAAGGTGCTCTATTGGATTGAGATCTGGTGACTGTGGAAGCCATTTGAGTACAGTGAACCAGTGTTGTAGTCGAGTCACTAAACCTCGAGTCCGAGTCAAGTCTCGAGTCCCCAGTGTTCGAGTCCAAGTCCGAGTCCGAGTCACCAAAGAAAAGTCGAGTCCGAGTCGAGTCACTATTACCCTAGTCCGAGTCCGAGTCATCAAGGTTGAGTCTGAGTCGAGTTCCAAGATGGCTCCAGTGATCCACTCGGGCACAGTCAAAGATCTGACATACAAATAAAAAAGGTCTACATTAAACAAAAATGACACAGCTGTCACCATTTCAAAGGGAGTTTATTTACTTTGTGACACGATAGCCAAACAAATGCACACCCACACATTGCACACATGCACGCGCAAGCTCGCACACACACATTTTTAGAACAGTCTGAATTTCTTTGACATTCTGAACATTGGATGTGCTTCAAAACACATTGATAGCTGTGAATAGCATGATATTAGCAAATGGTGGAAACAGTATACAGAAGTAAGTTCTACAGCATACAATACATTCATAAAAACTAGTCAAAAGACATTGTCTCTCAGGAATAGTTAGGAACAAAAGGCTAGTGGCACTAGTTTTAAGCATACATGTTGCATTTCAAAAACATAAGATCTGACAGCATGGAACTACTCAACCTTGCACGGTGAGGCCTCATCAAAATGCCTCCATGACTAAATACCCTTTCAATGGCCGCACTGGAGGCAGGGATAGAGAATACCTGTGTGGCAATCTGATAGAGGGTAGGGAATTTGGATTTGTTTTGCTGCCAAAATCTGAGGCACGGGACTGAGTCAGAGTCCTTCTCAGTGATCAAGTCGAGGTATGCAGTCAACTGAGCCGGGCCAGACGGCTTCTTCTCGGTGGAGGAGGGAGTCCTCCTATAGTGGGAGAACATTCTCAACTGCTTCTCAGGAGGAGACTCTGAAAGTTCACCTTCCCCTGGTCCTGTTGCTTCCGCTGCATCTGCTGTTGATACCGCTTGCTTGTCACCCTCTGCCTTTATATACTCTGAAATGAGAGGGGGCATGGGGGACTCATTACAAATATGTTATTGACTAGGCCTACATGACAAATGACACGCCTATGTGCTTTATTGTAACACCTTCAATGATATAAACATCACAACAATCAAATAGTTAATCACTTAACTAACGTTAATCAAAACATTTCTCACCTTTGATCTCAGTCTTCAGCACATCTTTGATGTCACTGTCCAGCTGCACATCATGTTCTAGCCACTGGAAGCCAAATGCTGGGTCCAACACAGATGCTATGAAGTAGGCATTGGTGAAAGGAAATTTGGTGGGGCCTCTTCCTTCAGCTGGCTCACATCCTGGTATCTTGACTGCACTGAAAACCTCTGCAAACCTTGTTTTCAAGGAGCTCTCCAGAGCTCTCACCAGAGGCCCACAGTATCTGGCTTTTCCTCTTATTTCCTGCAGGTGACAGCGCAGTGAGGACACAGGGCACAATCACACTGACGGTGACAGTAGTCTCACCCTGAGTTAGGTTGGTTGCCTCTAAGAACGGATCAAGAACTTCGATCAGTTCTTTAAGCTGAGCATACTCTCGCGGGGATAAGATAAGGCTTTTGTGCCCCTCTGATTCCAACACACTGGACAGCTTTTGCATGTCTAAATGCACATAAGCCTTCACCTTCTTCAGAGTGGAATTCCATCGTGTGGCATTCACTGTTGGAATTGTTGCATCACCAAAACACGCTTCAAAGCAGTCTTTAAACGAGGTGCCACTGTGGAGGAGGTTGGCTGCACGGGATAGCTTTGCTAGGGTGCTTGACAGCCCACTGGTGTCTTTCAGACCATCTTTTATGACCAACTGCAGTGAATGTGTGAAGCATGATAGTCTCCGCATCTTACAGTTCTCAGCCAAAGTGTCACTGACTGTCTGTTGATCTTCTGGCATCAGGTCTTGCCATATTTCATCATCCTCCTCAAATGAGCTGGGATCATGAGCTTCAGCATCACAAGGATCCTCTAGGGGAAAGCTGGCCTGGAAAGCTTTTCTCATGTTGGATGCATTGTCAGTTATGACAAAGTTGATCTTGTCCTTAATCAGGTATTCTTCAGCACAGCATTCAAACATCATTGCAATCTTCTCTCCTGAGTGTTTCCCATGCACTCTTTTGCAGGAAAGAAGATATGACTGAAGACTGAGTTCCTGTTTTTTTTATCCATTGCCACTGTGTGTGCTGTCACTCCAAGGAATGACTGCATCTTTCGATCACTCCAAATGTCTGTGGTAACAGCAACACTCGATGCTTCTGCCAGCTGGTTCTTTATCTGTTCTTTCTTGACTTCCACCATTCCTGGAATGGTCACAGAGGAAATTGTGGATCTTGCTATGGGCCGGTACTGAGGGTCCAGGACATGCAGGAAGTGCTTGAAGTCCTCGTTGTCAACGATGGAGAGTGGCAAGCAGCACTTAATGATTAGATCTTTTACAAGGGCATCACTTATTGCCTTCTGGCGTGGATGTTTGAGGTCGTACATCCGTTGCTGTCCATCATTTAAAAATGATGTGATAGTCTTCTGACCTGAAGCAGCTGGCATCACATCTGAAGCAGTGGAGGCACGGTATTCTTGGAACCTAGGGGAAGATAGGATACACGCTTTAGCTTGCTGATGCCAAACTGTTTCAAGTAATCTTTCTCACAGCAAAAAATGTGTAACGTTATAGCTATAACAATATGCAATAACAATACAAATGTTACACATTATACATATAGTTGTTTGAACCATAACCAGTTAAGTTACATATTTAGTTATCTATATAACTAACATTACCATATTAGTAGATTAACTAATGTAAACTAGCTGGATAAATGAAAAGTATGAGAAAAGGTACATAATTTATGAGACTAACAGGACAGGGATTACTTAGCAAAACCCAGTCATTTAATTATTGATTTAAGTATGTTACATGCTACCTAGCTGAGCTTTAACTCTCTATCCTCCGTGAGTCTGTATGTTTATTCTGTATGGGTCAGGGAGGGTGTGATTTTGTTAGAAGATAGAGCCAGTTCATAGTACTGTTCAAAAGCTACGTCGCGCGTGTCTATTTTTAGAATTTGGCACACCCAATGCTGCATATATGCAAAGAAAAATATCCCCATATTTACAATAGCCTATGCGGTGTCACGAATCACCATACGGTTCGGTAGTTTTTGGTACATCGGGGGGGGGGGAAATGCCACATCCGTCAAATCTCGTACTGTCTCCAGCTCTCAAGAAAACCAGTGGCGGCATCCACATTAGCTTTTTCAATTAGTCCATTTAGCGAGTAATAGCCTACAATTATTTTTATTTGCATTGTAAAGTTGTGCACATTTTATCAACATTATTTGTGGATGCATATAGGCTAGACTTCTTCCTTCTCCGCACTTGGAGAATATTCATGGCGGAGATCTGCAATGTGCGGATTTGTTATTGCTAGTTAAGATAAATGCTAACACGGTAGTTCAGAGTGGTGTGTTTTTTCCGTTAAGTGTATGCTACTTGGTAATTAGCTAAATGATAAATAAGAAAAATCAGTTTTAATCTCCCTATAACACGAAGACGCTGCGTGTTACTTACCAACTCATCATTAGTGAGATCGATGGCACGCTCGTACCGAAAGCGAACCGTACTGTGACTTTTCTGTGCAATGCTGCATTAGCACTCTAACAGTAACGTTACTTAACTTACCTATACAATCTCACTTGGTTCTAGTGATATGATATACCCGCCACACCACCTAACCCAACGGTTCTAGTGACATGATATACCCGCCACACGACCCGACCCAACATCTTGGACCAGTGGTTGAGTTACTTCAGAGGCTATTGTTACCGTAGCTAGATAGCGAGCTAGCTAACGGTAACTGATCACCAACCATATCATCAACTGACTGCATATCACTTACTTTTCTGGGTGCATCCTTGACAGATGTCTGTTGAAGTTTGAGGTTGTCCCGGTCTTCTCCTCAATAGTTCGTTTACATATCGAACATCTAGCAGTGATCTTGCTGGAATTTGTTGTAAAATCTGTGTAAGCAAAGAGCACAATTCGGGGCGTCTCTTTAGGCATCTTCGCGCTACTGAACACGACGGTATGCACGCCACGTGAATCCGCATGTAGGTGGAACACACGTGCCTGCCCTTACACGAAATTGAATAATGTTACAGTATTAATATAGCTATCAATATATTTTAGTAGGGCCTATTATTTAAAAAAAATCTAACAAAAACAGTCTTTATCAATTAAAAAGTCAGAGTCCGGTGTTATGTATGCACACATCGACAGTGCTGCATTTGATTTGGTGCTGTTCTATTGTGCTGGGATCGATTGACGTGATTTCTAAACTTAATATCCGGGTCTCCAACTTCCGAGTCCGAATGCAGTAAATTCGCGAGTCCAAGTCCGAGTCATCAGTGCTCAAGTCCAAGTCGAGTCACGAGTCATGAAAATCAGGACTCGAGTCGGACTCGAGTCCGAGTCCTGGACTCGAGTACTACAACACTGCAGTGAACTCATTGGCATGTTCAAGAAACCAGTCTGAGATGATTCAAGCTTTATGACATGGCGCGTTATCCTGCTGGAAGTAGCCATCAGAAGATGGGAACACTGTGGTCATAAAGGGATGGACATGGTCAGCAACAATACTCAGGTAGGCTGTGGCATTGACATGCTCAATTGGTACTAAGGGGCCCAAAGTGTGCCAAGAAAATATCCCCCACACCATTACACCACCACCACCAGCCTGAACCGTTGATACAAGGCAGGATGGATCCATGCTTTCATGTTGTTGACGCCAAATTCTGACCCTACCATCCGAACGTCGCAGCAGAAATCGAGACTCATCAGACCAGGCAACGTTTTTCCAATCTTCTATTGTCCAATTTTGGTGAGCCTGTGCGAATTGTAGCCTCAGTTTCCTGTTCTTAGCTGACAGGAGTGGCACCCGGTGTGGTCTTCTGCTGCTGTAGCCCATATGCCTCAAGGTTCGACGTGTTGTGCGTTCAGAGATGCTCTTCTGCATACCTCGGTTGTAATGAGTGGTTATTTGAGTTACTGTTGCCTTTCTATCAGCTCGAACCAATCTGGCCATTCTCCTCTGACCTCTGGCATCAACAAGGCATTTTCGCCCACAGAACTGCCGCTCACTGGATATTTTCTCTTTTTCAGACCATTCTCTGTAAACCCTAGAGATGGTTGTGCTTGAAAATCCCAGTAGATCAGCAGTTTCTGAAATACTCAGACCAGCCCGTCTGGCACCAACAACCATGCCACGTTCAAAGTCACTTAAATCACCTTTCTTCCCCATTCTGATGCTCGGTTTGAACTGCAGCAGATCGTCTTGACCATGTCTACATGCCTAAATGCATTGAGTTGCTGCCATGTGATTGGCTGATTAGAAATTTGCGTTAACGAGCAGTTGGACAGGTGTGCCTAATAAAGTGGCCGGTGAGTGTATATTCTCACTGATGTTATGAGGTTCTTATTTTAAAGAGAAATTGAAATTGGACTTGACTGATGAATACATACTTTTTTTTCTTTGATTAGTGCTTACGAAAGGCTCATTATCATTATCGCTTTATAATTGTTATTTTCATAATCACAATTCTTGTGCATCCCCGCAACCCTGAGAGCAGGATAAGCAGCTTGGATAATGGATGGATGGATGGATTCTTGTGCGTTATTTTGTGCTACATTTTGCTCAAAATCCTTCAGTGTTACTTCACATTTATTAATGCCATTTTAGTCATGGAAGATGACTCTAAAAGTCAAAGTATACAACAAAGTATGCTTATTACAGTTTCACACATAATTTTTATGCTTTCTTTTTATTTTATGTTTGTTTTTGGGGGTTTTTTAATTCTGATCTGTACCTTTGATCTTTAGCCCCATTTATATTTAGATCAAATAAATATCAGAATAAAATACCTTTTTTAAGCACACAGCAGCACCTCTCATCCCTTGCTGTGGTCAAGGAAGTGTAGGCCACAGAGCTGGAAAAGTAGTCGTATTGTACCCCTCCTCACCAGCCATGATGTATCGCAAAACAGCAAGTGCCTTGAAAAACAATGCCAGTACTTAGGCTGTGAGCCGCCCACTGTTCCTTTTTCCTCCTTTGTAGCATAAATCTCAGTCAAGGCCACCAACAGGTTCCTCTACAAGGGTCGAGAGGGACTATTTGTTTCACTTTTCAGGGAGTCCACAGGAGGTGGGTGGTGTTGTATTGACGTTGCCCCCCAGGGAAGTTGTGGAAGCCTGATGGAAGTGGGTGGACAGTACAGAGATACTGAACAGATGAGGTGCCGGCTTATTCTTGTGTGCTACTGCACTTTGGAGCGCATTGTTGAGCTGGCAGGTTTCATGGGTGAAGTTTGGAAAGGATTAGCGATGCAAGTGTGTGAAGAGAGAGCTTTGTGTGTGTGTGTGTGTGTGTGTGTGTGTGTGTGTGTGTGTGAGAGAGAGAGAGAGAGAGAGAGAGAGAGAGAGAGAGAGAGAGAGAGAGAGAGAGAGAGAGAGAGAGAGAGAGAGAGAGAGAGAGAGAGAGAGAGAGAGAGAGAGAGAGAGAGAGAGAGAGAGAGAGAGAGAGAGAGAGAGAAGCGAGCAAGAGAGAGTGAAAAACTATTGTCATACAGCTTTCCCCCGCTGAAAACATCACAGTCTGTTTGGGAATGGGTGTGTGTGAGTTTGTGTGCGCCGGGGGGCTGTTAAAACTTTTTCTGAAATGCCTCAAATTAGATACTGCATTTAAATATTTCTCTCCCTGAACACACACACACATGCATAAAGATAGCTGGGAGGAGGTTCAACTACAACAACAGCTGTTCAATTCTGGCCATTGCCAGATTAGCCAGCAGCCAGCCAACCAATCAGAAAAGAGCTCAGGCGTGATGAGGAATGAGCTGTCTGCAGAGGACTCAGTGGGCCAGGGAGCCACTAATTACAGGTGGTGTTTTAAAGATATAATGTGTATACTTCCTATTAGATGGTATATTGGAGAAGTACACAAAAACTCTCAATACATTAATTTATAACATATGCTGGTGAAGAGTCACCTGCAATGTCATTTGCAAGGGGAAGGGCCAAGTGCACATGTACATGTAAGTAAGAGTTTATCTATATAGTATCTTTTTAAAACAGTTACGAAGTGCTGCGCAAGATACAGATTAAACACCGGATACAGAAAAGTAAAAATTACAGCCCCATTACAGGGGAGGCACGTCGGTAGTGATGGGTTTTGAGAAGTTTTTTAAAGCTGTTTACAGACTCAGCTGATCTAACAGAGAGTGTGTGTGTGTGTGTGGGGGGGGCTGTTCCAGAGGGACGGGGCCCTTATGGCAAAAGCACAGTCAGCCGTGGATTGGCAGAGGGAGCGGGGTATAGATAAAAGACCCTGTTTGGAAAATCTGAGGGGCCTACAGGTGGAACAAGGATGCAGAAGTTCGTAAATGTATAATGGGGCAAGACCATGTAGGGCCTTATATGTGATGAGCAGTATCTACAAGACTGTTCTATAATTTACTGGGAGCCAGTGAAGGGATGTGAGGATTGGTGTGATGTGGGATCTGAGATTAGTATTGGTTAGCAGCCTGGCTGCAGCATTTTGCAGAAGTCGCAGGCGAGACAGCTGCTTGGCTGAGACAGGAGAGAGGAGCATTGTAGTAGCGGAGGCGTGAAAAATGTGGTGCAAATGATTAGTTTGACATTTCAAAACAAAGTCACTGTTTTTCCATGACTACCATTTTCCCTCTTGTAAGAGATCTCTTTTAACATTTTTTTCATGCAAAACAATTTGCAAGTATTTTTTTGTTTTCGAGAAAACAGGTTTAGACGAAAAAAGGTTAAGAGAATGTCAGGCACTGGTTTGAATCCCCGTGTTACCTCAGGCTTGGTCGGGCGTCCCTGCAGACACAATTGGCCATGTCTGCGTGTGGGGAGCCGGATGTGGGTATGTGTCCTGGTCGCTGCACTAGCGCCTCCTCTGGTCAGTCAGGGTGCCTGTTTAGGGAGGAGGGGGAAATGGGGGGGAATAGCGTGATCCTCCCACGCGCCACATCCCCCTGGTGAAACTCCTTACTGTCAGGTGAAAAGAAGCGATTGGTGACTCCACATGTATTGGAGGAGGCATGTGGTAGTCTGCAGCCCTCCCCGGATCGGCAGAGGGGGTGGAGCAGAGACCGGGAGGGCTCAGAAGAGTGGGGTAATTGGCCGGATACAATTAGGGAGAAAAGGGGTGGGGGGACTGTCAGGCAAATTCACAAAGAATGGATTGCTGCTGCTGATGCCGTGAATTGTGCAACACTTGCAACTGCTATCTGCTCCGTCTCAAGCTCCGATTCACAAACGAAATTGCGCTAATGATATTACAGCACAAACACATCCGTAAAGTTTTGCAGCCGTGTGCAATTTCCAGTTGTTTTGCATCTGATTGCAATCATGTTATTATATTTATGATATTTGTATTTATAATTGCAAAGTATAAATGGTGGCTTTGCACCAAGAACACAGTAGGCAGGCTCAAGGTCAGCCTTGATGTCATCAAGTATAGCAAGAATTGTTTGACCTGGCAACCTGTATCTGTGAATGATTTTGGTCTCAGTTAAATCAAAAAGTGGGGTTGTTTGGGTGGCGTTGTGGTCTATTCCGTTGCCTATCGAAATGGCGATCGGCGGTTCGAATCCCCGTGTTACATCTGGCTTGGTTGAGCATCCCTACAAACACAAATGGCCGTGTCTGCGGGTGGGAAGCCGGATGTGTGGGTATGTGTCCTGGTCGCTGCACTAGTGCCTCCTTTGGTCAGTCAGGGTGCCTGTTCGGGGGAGCTGAAGGGAATAGCGTGATCCTCCCATGCGCTACGTCCCCCTGGCGAAACTCCTCACAGTCAGGTGGCGATTCCACATGTATCTGAGGAGACATGGTAGTCTGCAGCCCTCCCTGGATCAGCAGAGGGGGTGGCGCTGCGGCTGGGATGGCTCGGAAGAGCGGGGTAATTGGCCAAGTCCATCCATCCATTATCTGAACCGCTTATCCTGCTCTCAGGGTCGCGGGGATGCTCGAGCCTAATTGGGGAGAAAAGGAGGGAAACATCCAAAAAAAAAAAAAAATCCAAAAAGTTATATTCTCCTGCAAAATATCTGCTCACGAGCACACCTGGCATGACTAGGCCTTCGCCTGGCTACCATCACTGCTGCCACCATCACTGGAAAGTCTGGGCATCAGTTACCACCAACTCTTTGAAAACACTAATAATTTTCACTCTAACTGTGTTTAATCCTAGTGTTTGTGAGTTGGAATTTTTTTTAGTAGTTGTTTTTGCAGCGAGGCTCATTTGCATAAAAAGTGACCAAATTTTGCCCCAAACGTATGCGTTTTTCCTCATTTAAATGTGTGCAAATGGAAATGAAGCACCGAGACCCTATTTGCTTGGCAGCGCAGATAGGGGTGCATTTCACCCTTTGCGGGTGCTTTGACAATTACCCGGTTTCTTTTTGTCTTGTTTGTGCAGGTTTAGTGGCAGCAAAAGCTGCACAATCCTTTTGTGAATTGGCCCATGAGATTTTCCTCTAGATCCCAGTTCATTTTTATGGCTTCAGCCTGATGGAGAAGAATCTGTGTGATGAGGAGAATAGCCTAACACTCTACTGTTTTCAGAAGTCAGCCTCACCATGAAGCATGGGATTTCCACCTAGCACATGGCTATCTGGGTCTGGAGGTGTCCAGACCACATGTGGTGGATGAGCTTGACTTATATTTGACCTACTTCACATTGACGACATACACCGGGAAGAATATATGGCATTTGTTCATATCAGCTCCCACACCCCACCCACCATCTCTATCCATTAGCAAGATGTTAGCTACATCAGAAATGGACATAGTGGATGTGGAAGCCGACCCCCTACAATGCATCCACATATACACACATACAAACACAAACACACACATATACTTTAAGCATAGAGACACGCTCGCTGTCATCATCACAGTGTGATGTGGCTTTATTACAGCCCTGCTGGGTCCCTGTCATGTCCAGTCATGTGCAGTAACATGTGATTTTCTGTTTGTGAGTGTACATGCATACTCTCATGTGTGTGCCTGCATTATTCACTGGAATATTTACAGGACTCTGATGACCTATGTCATCCCCATAGACAATAAGGGAACCTCAATTCAGCTCCAGGCAACTTCCATTTACACCGCATTGTCTGACCTTAGAGTGCAACTCTCATCTTGAATGTGTTTGTAAGCTTGTGTTTGTGTGTGCATGTGTGACTGCATGTGTGTCTGTGTGACTGCGGGCGTCTTCTGTCAATCAGGGCATGTCCTCAAAGGGAATGGTCACAAGGCGGAGCAGCGACATGATGCCTAGGAGTGACAGACACGCAGACTTGAGCAAAGACACACACACACACACACACACACACACACACACAGATTAACTGGGTAAGCTGTGCCGCTCATCTGGGATAAAAGTGGTCAGAGAGGGGAACAGCTGAGCAAACAGCACTGGCAGGAGGAAGAGAGTTAGAGGCAGAGGCAGAGGGGAATGACGGACTACTCATCCCGGAGGAGCACCGGCGACCGGCTGCCACGTTGGATATGCATCACCCCCGACTCTGGAAGAGCGGGATCCGATGGAGGTACCAGTCCGATAAGATGACACACGTAGACCCATGCGCGCATGCATATGGGGTTGCTGCGATGTCTCTCGCTGTACATGATTTTAGCTGCATCACAGTTTTAGGGGATAAAGGCTAACTAGTTTGAACCTCCTAGAAAAGAAGATGCTTCCCTCTTTCCTCTTTTAAATCCAAGAAGGATTTAAACTTGGAGCAAAGTCACCAGGACGTAACGTGTTTCTTTACTTTATTTTTTCCCCTTTAAAATGTATGATAAGAGGGTTTGACTTTGTCATATAATTTGTCATCATCCAGTTTATTTGAAATATTTACCCTCTCAAGTGATGATGCCTTTAAATGATGTCCCATTCAACCATTTGGCTTTGTAGGGTTGGGGGAGCGGGGGAATGAGGGCGGAAAACAAAATCAATAAACTAAGATTGTGGCTGTAAGTCTGGGACTCACACAAAACCGCTCATTAGGAGGCAGACAATTTGTAGTGTACCAGATGGGTTGAGCAGTTGTGGGGAAGAGAATTACTTGTCTTCTGCGGAACCAAAGGTATTATGCTGTAACATCTGATCATGTTGTACAGTACATTATGGGGCCAGATGGCCTGATGTTGACACAGACGGTTATGGACCGATGAAACTGGTGTCAGTAGGATAGATACCAATGGTCCGCCACATTAATCCGACATTGCATTGTCCTGAAGGAGGGGAAAGAAAAATTTGTTGTTTGAATGGTCATCGCCTAATTGGCTGTGCTATTGCTTGAAGCCAAGCTTTACATGGGAGTTGATTTGATTCAATTAATTTGATATACTTTTATTACTACCCCAAGAGGAAACATGTCTTTTCTTTCCCCCTAGAGTGCAGGGTCAGCCAGATTAGCGGTGCCCCATGGGAAGTTAGAGGGACGAATAGCTCACTCAAGGACACTTTCTTGCCAGGTATGGAAGCACAGGGGATCAAATACAGGTGCGATGCCGACGTGCCTGCCCTACACCCTAAGGGATTTACTCAAAAGGGAAGTGTGTACTTTGAAAAGGAGTAATTTTGAATGTCTTAGAATGCATTTCAGGGGTGGTATTTATGAATGGCTTTATGGTAATGTCGGTCTACTAATCTGGAATTTTAATGAGATCTGCTTAAGAGAGAGAAAACTACCGCTTAATAGACCAGAAAGGTGAATCAGTTCGTCTGGACACAACGTTTATTAGGGGAAATGTTTCATCACTCATCTACGTGACCTCTTCAGTCTAAACTGACTGCAGGTATCTGCACCCTTATAAGTGACGTATACACATATATATGACATGTATATGACTTATACACTCATACATGACTTTTATATTTGGCATAACGACCGAAACCAACGATCGGTCTCATATGCAAATTGCCGTGACCATTAACTAGAGTTACAATGGCCATGTGTACTAGTCACAGAGGATTGGAGAATGATTGCAATCACAGCATTGTAAGATGCGGACAGATGTACTCTTACCCCCCCCCCCCCCCACCGGTTCAGGGATGGCCGTTCCCTCTTCACATAGATGGCCTCTTTGACTCCCCGTTCAAGCCAGCGTTCCTCCCTATCAAGGATGTGCACATCCTCATCCTTGAAAGAGTGGCCACTGGCCTGTAGATAGATGTAGACTGTGGAGTCCTGGCCTGCCGTGTTAGCTCTCCTGTGCTGTACCATCCTGTTGGCCAGCGTCTGTTTAGTTTCCCCGATGTACAAGTCACGGCAATCCTCCTGACATTTAACAGCGTATAATATCCTGCTGTGTTTGTGCCGGGGGACAAACTGATGAAGTCGGTGGGAATACCTGCAGTCAGTTGAGAATGAAGAAGTCACTTCGATGAGTGATGAAATGTTCCTCCCAATAAACGTTGTATCCAGATGAACTGATTCAACTTTGTGGTATTTCCTTACCTGGATTATTGAGCATGAATCAAGACATCACTTAATACACATCACTTAATACACCTGTCTGCAAAGCAGACAGGTGTTGAAGACTTTAATGTATCCGCTTCAATGCAGTTGGTGTAAAACACATTAACCTTTCCTCTATCTAATAGCAAAAAAGTCCCATTTAATAAGTAGGGCTCAGGGCAGTTTAGTCACAAATTGATTTGTGGCACTTAAAATCCCCTTTCATCTCATGGCTTTCAATGGGATGTCAGCTTTCTGGCCTCACTTTGTGGCCCGGCTCAATTTATTCTTTCATTGAAACCTTCTTTTCAGCGCCACTACAGGTTTCAAGAATTACCAAGTGAAAAATTAACCATGATCCTGCCTTCTCATTTTGTCATGCTGACATTTCTAGGACAGACTTGTCACTGAACATAACAGTGTGAAATGAAAAGGAAAAAAAGAAAAAGAAAAACGCTGTCAAAAGAATAGTTCCTCAAAAGAAAAAAAAATACCTCTAAAAGTATATTGACTTGAAAATCAGGAGACTTTTTCCTTTTTTCTTTGCTAACTTTTGATACGTAACAGATTTGTTTTTGTGCTTGTTTTTTTTTTCCTAGTCATTCCCTTTCAGACCTTGTTGGAGTTAAAAACAGTTGGTTTGGGTTTGAGAAAACTCTGTGTGTGGACAGAGGCAGGTAGTCTATTGGGCAAGATGTTATGAGATGTTGCCTAGCAGCCTTGCAGGCTATTTTCTGGCTGAGTTGTGGGACATTTTTCTGCTCTGTAGGTAGCTGGAACATTCCCTTCCAGTCTTTTGACCACTGCTGTTCAATGTGTGCACGGCACACCTACCAGCAGCGTTTGGCAGGTCGCTCCAAATCTGCCACAAGTTCAATGTGTGCCGGCTTGTCTGAGTTTCCTCAAAGGTATATTTTGTGCAGAGGGTCTTAATCTTCCTAAATCCCTGGGCCGTCCTTATGTAAATCTCATTCATGTTATATGATCAAGTGACTTGTCTGTAATCAAAAACTATGATTTTCAAATAGAAACTGATATGAAAGTAATTTTTTTATCATCTTATGTTTGGCCCGAGAGGTGCTGTATCTTCGTAGGTTTGTTATCATTGGATAAAAGAGCCACTATGTTGTCAAGTCAAGTCAATTTTATTTGTATAGCCCAATATCACAAATTACAAATTTGCTTCAAGGGGCTTTACAGCAACACAATATCCTGTCCTTAGACCCTCGCATCAGATAAGGAACAACTCTCTAAAAAAAAAAATTAACAGGGAGAAAAATAGGAAGAAACCTCAGGGAGAGCAACAGAGGAGGGATCTCTCTCCCAAGATGGACAATGTGCAATGGATGTCCTTAATGTTTTCTTGATTAGATCAGAATGAGGTGCGTGGGAGGAGGTATGAGCATCTGTTACAAATCATTACAGTATCCGTCTCCTTCATCAGAAATCAGAATGGAAGATACGTAGTCTGTGAAAGCACTGTCTTTTTGCAGTATAGTCATTTTAAAGAGGCTTGTATGGGAATGGAATTGCATCCACCATGCAACACAAATTGCATAGACTATAAAAACTGTGTATGTATATGTACATTTTTAATTCATGGCATCTGCAAATTTTTTACCTAAATGCAAGTGTGTGTATGTGTTTGTGTTAATGCACAAAATGAGCTGAAACCAGCATGCTCTTGTTCCAGCT
This sequence comes from Lampris incognitus, assembly GCF_029633865.1. Classification (NCBI taxonomy): domain Eukaryota; kingdom Metazoa; phylum Chordata; class Actinopteri; order Lampriformes; family Lampridae; genus Lampris; species Lampris incognitus. Next base: position 30,308,453 of record NC_079212.1, read on the forward strand.
GGTGCGGATGGTGGTTATTCAGCTCAGCGTAATTTCTCCCTGCTTCACCTTCAGTCTCTTTGTCATTGCTTTTACTCCGCTAGCAGTCTGCAAATGTCTCAGGGGGTTCTCTTAGTTTAATCAAAATCAAATCCCATGCCAACATGATTAGGCCCTACCAAATTGCTCTTTAAGCAGAGCTTGGAAGGGTTGATAGAAGTTATGGTCTTTTTGAGAAGGGGAAGGGTATTTGGGCAGTGGTGGGTCATGTTATGTTTGCGTAATTTGAAGTTCGGTTGAGAAAATAAGAAGGAAACAATCTCATTGGGGGAAAAAATGTCTTAGGGACTAACGGGCGAATTCACGGAGAATGGATTGTGGTCACTGATAGCACCGTCTATTGCGCATCACTTGCAACTGCTATCTGCCCCATTTCAAGATCCAATTCACAAAAGATATTGCATGAATGATACTGACATATCATAAACACACCCATAAAATTCTGCAGCCAAGTCCAGTGTGCCCTTGTTTGGCGTGTGCTTGCAATTATCCATGTAACGAAGTATAAATGGTGGCTTTGCGCCAAGAACACAGTAGGCAGGTTCAACGTCATCCTTGACGTCATCAAGTACAGCAAGAATTGTTGGACCTGGCAACCTGTATCTGCAAATGATTTCGTTCTCAGTTAAATCAAAAAGCGATATCCTCCTTCGAAATATCCGCTCGCGCCCACCTGGCATGACGATGTCTTCACCTGGCTACAATCACTGCTGCCATGATCACTACTGGAAAGTCAGCTACTACCAACTCTCTGAAAACACTAATAATTTTCACTCTAACTGCGTGGGGCTATTAGCGCTGGTGTTTTGCAATGTGGCTAATTTGCAGAGAGAGAGGCCAATTTTGCACCAAATATATGCACATTACCTAATGTAAATGTGTGCAAATAGCACCTGAGCACTGAGATGCTATTTGCTTGGCAGGGCAGTTAGGGGTGCATTTACAATTTACATTTACATTTCACCCTTTGCAGGTGCTTTGAGAATTACATGGTTTCTTTTTGTCTTCTTTGTGCAGGTTTAGCCACTGCAAAAGCCACAATCCTTTTGTGAATATGTCCGTGAGTCTTTCACGCTCCATATGATAATGGTAAAATATTAACGTTGTAATAGGGCTGTTCGAGATGCAACAACACATTCAGCTTAACTTGAGATCCTTCGCTGTTGCCAATTATAATCACTGGTGTACTGGTAAGTAGGACTGGGCAATATGGACAAAATAAAATATCACGATATTTTTGGCCCAATACCTCTATCGATATTTTTACAATATTGTAGAGATGACTGTTGGTGCTCTCACAAAATATTTACACACTGACATTTCTGATAAACATTCATTAGTAATGTGGATATGATGTCCAGACAGGTAGAGACAAATAATACAACAGCCAGAACAGTCTGATATGTTCAGAAAATTGCATCTCTTTAAAACCAGGAAAAGATGACACTTATCACGATATTACGATATCCAGAATCCCAGATGATATCTAGTCTTATACCACGATATCGATATGATATCGATATATTGCCCAGCCCTACTGGTAAGTACTCTTTTGGAAAATGTTATCGTCATACGGGAAGTGATGCGTTTTATGTAACATCCTGTTATCCTTAGTAAACACTAGAGGCCTGGAGGATGCTAATGCAGATTGGCGTCCATGGAGAGAAGTCAGTCCAGTGCTTCAGCAGCAGTAACAGTAAAAAGAAAAAAGGGATCTGCCAAAAGCAAAAAAGGAATGATAAGCAGCTGTTGAAAACATGGGTGGTTCTTGGACACATGTTTGCAGGATTTGAAGTCTGACCAGGGTGGCGCTACTGTGGCAAGTTATCACATGGACCTTTAAAGCTTCTACATGGAGTTTTTCACTGATTATCCATCTTAATTTGATTTTGATGTCTCTATGTGAATTATGTAAGCAAATGAGATCATCAGTGAGAAGATTAGTAATTGCCAATTTACAACACATAGACAGGACACATAGTCACAATTAGAGATGCATTACCTAATAGCTTTACAACTTGCAAACACCCGTTTTTCTGAAACACTACTACATCTCTCACTCTTCTCTTCAAAATAAAAGCACGAGGTACCAGAGGGTGAATGTAGATCTTTGCGACAAGAGATCATGCTTATGTGAAATGAAGTTTTTCTTCTGTAAAAAATAACCCCTTGGCATCCAGGTAGCATAGCCGTCTATTCCGATGCCTACCAACATGGGGATCACCGGTTCGAATCCCCGTGTTACCTCCGGGTTGGTCGGGTGTCCCCACCGACACAGTTGGCTATGTCTGCCGCTGGAGAGCCGGATGTAGGTGTGTCTCCTGGTTGCTGCACTAGCATCTCCTCTGGTTGGTCGGGGCGCCTGTTTGGGGGGCAGGGGGAACTGGGGAAAATAGCTCCACGTGCTACGTCCTCCTGGTGAAACTCCTCACTGTCAGGTGAAAAGAAGTGGCTGATGAATCCATATGTATCAGATGAGGCATGTGGTAGTCTGCAGCGTTCCCCGGATCGGCAGAGGGGGTGGAGCAACGACCAAGATGGCTCGGAAGAGTGGGGTAATTGGCTGGATACAATTGGGGAGAAAGGGGGGGGATAACACCTTTTGTCTATAGGGGTGCTCAAAATTAACAAAATCCAAAGCACCTTGTAGAAGCTTTAAATGGTTATATCACGGTTGGAATGGCTGTAGTTTGCCAGATATGATAGGTACACAAAGAATTTGACCTGTTTAGTTGGTGATAAAACATCAAAAGTTAAACAATCGAAACACATAATAGATGACTGAATCATTAGGTGCAGAGCAATGAGTAGCAAGACTTCACCTATAGTGTATGACAGTGGACTACATGTAAACACAATGTACACGTGCATGTAAACATGGAAATCATTTACTTTGTTTAGAAGCATTTTAAACGTGGAGTTGAGTGTTCATTGACACTGGGGTTGTGACTGGTGGCTGACTAGTCAGCCTGAATTACTGTAGACATCAAATAGAACATGAGTTACCTCTGTCGCTAAAAACAAAAATCTTTCATTTGAAGTATAGGTTTCTTGGCTCCCCCTAGCTACTCTCCGTTGGTTAACTATACCAACAGCTTTCATGTACCTGACCATCACTGGTTTTGAGGTCAACCAGCAAAACAGTGTTTGACTGCAATAGCGGTGCTGTTTGAAATCTGTTTTTCTTCAAGTGAGTCATTTGAATTGTCTGTCAGGCCATTTTAGTCAGAGCTTGAAAGATTGCATTTCCCCAGTTTTGCTATTCCAGTTGTAAAATGGCCTCTGCGGTGTAACAGGCTTGTGTCGGGAAACGCTCCTGAGGGGGCAGAAATGGAGCTGCGGGTCACTGTGACTTCTGGGCCAGCGCAGACATGGGTAGAAAACCTCCTTCGCTTGTTGATTGTTCAAATGACTGCACGCACACATGTAGACACAACTGCACCAACAAAACAGGTCAAACCACACACACACACACAAACACACACACACACACACACACACACACACACACACACACACACACACACAGCCACCTCATGTACTTGACTCTGGTCATTTTCTTGGTAGCGAGTTTAATCTGCTCATATTCAACTTTTGATACGGCAAAGCCTTTTCTCCACGCAACATCAAAACCCAGCTTTAATCTGCTTTGCATGTGTGGTTATGCGTCACTCTGTGTGTACGTGTATTTGAGTGTGTCCATGTGTTTATGTGTGCACATGGGGTTTTGTGCAAGTTTGTGTGCGTGTGTTGCTCGCTGCTCTGATGTATTTGCTGACTCCACGTTTCACGCCATCCAGCAGCGGTAACGTCTACATGGTAGCAAGTGACAGGTTTCGCACAAACCCCATGCATTATTTAGGTAATGGTCGGGTGGCAGATGCTGGAGCTTGTACCGAGACCACTGTCCCAGCAGCTGAAGGCTCCCCTCCTCCTCTCAAACCCCGACCCGTCTCACCTTTCACAGTGAGGTCACTGATGTGCCCTTACCTCTTTTTTTCCAATGGTTTCTCAACCCATGTTGGGTTTGATTGTGTTTTTGGTTCTGGATTCCCTGTTAGTGGTTAAAGGAGCTTCCAGGGGCCTATTTTGAAAGGCTTGAGGACAACTGTAGTTACAGGATTAATATCTTGTCTGTAGCTTCAGGAGATATCCATCACATCTGCAGTATCAAAGCTGAATCACACGAGCAGGGATGCCATAGAGGAGCAAAACAGCAATTGAGGGATGGACTCACGAGCTGCAGGCTGTGTCAAAACACATCATGCTGCTTTCGCTCACAGAGACTTTGAGCTCCATAAGTGTGGACAGCGACACACTATCTAGCATTTTGGCTTGATACGTTTTATAATTTTAGATCTCATGACTATTTTGGGTAAAGTGCAGACTGTCGGATTACCAAAACTCAATTCAGAGACGTTGAATATGCAATTAAAACTTTCTCTTGTTACTCTTGGTTCCCCCCATCTCCATGCCAAAAGTGTTTGAGCAGATTAGAATTATTTTAAAAATAGCGGTGGATCTTTTTTTTGGTCATTATTTATTTATTTATTTATTGTGCATCATCAAAACTTCACACGCTGCCAGTCTCCTTCTTATAAACATTAAAGCCTTTCTGCATTTCAGCACATTTCTGTTAGGATTACGCTTTCATTAGTCTTATCTTGAAATTGCTCCCAGGCAATATAGAATACACGGTGAGGGGTAATGGAGAACAAGTGAATACGGAATTCCTTTTATATGCAGCTTCGTTTGTTGTGTCCCTGGTGCAGAGTTTCAAACCTGTCATTAACAGCAAACAGGTTTTTTCACTCCTTTAATTGTCCTGCAATGCATCCTGGGCCAAGATTTGTTGAAATATCTGTCCAACTTTGTCACACACAAACTAAGCCCTTTGTTCGGAAGCTGGTCGTACTAATTGCAGTCATTAGCCTGGCTTCAGGGGAGCAGCTTAGATGTTGTTTGGACAGGGGGGCTCATTGTGGGGCATTCTTTTGTATTATGCTGTATCATCCAAAGCTAACCGGAGCACCATAGAGCGCTGACTAGTGTAATTGGGAGATGTTAATTAGTCCACTGGACGGAGCTTGCAGCCTCCTGAGCACTGCATTTGTGCACTCCCCTTCCCTGAATGCAAACCAATACCCTGCTTTTGTGTGTGTGTGTGTGTGTGTGTGTGTGTGTGTGTGTGTGTGTGTGTGTGTGTGTGTGTGTGTGTGTGTGTGTGTGTGTGTGTGTGTGAATGAGTGAGAGAAAGAGGGGAAACAGACACGATGGCACGAGTGTGAGCGTGTCTGTTGTTTTCCTGTTTGCATATATGCACGCAGCACTCTGGGGGTCTAGCTAATGAGCCAGTCATTTGTTTTACGTAATCACCCGTCAGTTTATGCCACCCGCTCCCACTGGCACAGGGACAAACTCTATTTATGAGAAAGGGTGTGTTTGAATCACATTAGCGCACAACATCCCGCTATCCTGCTGAAATGAGCTATCAGTACCTGGTTATCGACTTATCAAACAAACATTAATTCTTATGTCCATTAGGAGTGTGCCAACTGTGGTCTTAACTTTATTTTATTTAATATAATTTTCCTGTATGTTGAAGAAGCTCTTGCACATGACATTTGCGATTACAGCCAGAAGCACCCTTGGATATGATGCAGATACTATTAAAATATGCTTCAAATGAGCTCCTAGACGACTGGGAGATGCTTATCCTCTGAAATGTACTGCTCTCCTCTGGCCTCTCTTTCTAGAATGCTGTGCAGTAAATTATTTCTCATCTGACAGTGTTGCACAATGTTGAGTTGTCACATTTTGTGGCTTTGAGCTAATAAATTCAAGCTTTATTGTCAAGTTGTCACATACAACGAATTTGATTTGGTGAATGCTGACATATAAAACATACAGACAATTCTTTTTTTGTTGTTGTAATTTTCCCCCTTTTTCTCCCCAATTGTACCTGACCATTTACTCCATGCTTCCAAGCTGTCCCGGTTGCTGCTCCACCTCCTCTGCTGATCCGGAGAGGGCTGCAGACTACCACATCTCCTCCGATACATGTGGAGTCGCCAGCCGCTTCTTTTCACCTGGCAGTGAGAAGTTTCGCCAGGGGGACATAGCAAGTGGAAGGATCACACTGTTCACCCCAGTCCCCTCCCCCAACAGGCGCCCCAACCGACCAGAGGAGGCGCTAGTGCAGTGACCAGGACACATACCCACATCCGGCTTCCCTCCCGCATACACGGCCAATTGTGTCTGTAGGGACGCTCGACCAAGCCGGAGGTAACGCGGGGATTCGAACCGGCGTTCCCCATTTTGGTAGGCAATGGAATAGACCACTACACTACCTGGATGCCCTAAAGACAGTTATTCTAAAATAGAAAATCGACAGCATCCAAGAATAGATAGAAAAGAGTATCTAAGAACTTATCTAAGAATATTAAGTGATGATTTAATAATATGAAATACATTTCCTATTTATTAAATGGAAATGCTGTATACTATAGTTAGTGTAGTAACTTATTTTTCTGAGGTAATAAAATTACCTCAAAGAACTACATGGGGAGAGGTGTTTGATGCATGTCTGATGCTGCAAACTTCCCAGGAATGTCAATGGTTCCCGTTTGGGTCTGAGGCGGAGGTCACCCCTGCTCCCCCTGAGTTGGTTCCTGGAGGAACCTGAACAAAATGAATCAGGGTTTTAACTATAATCCAGTTCTCTGGTACTTATTAAAGAGGGACTTGTCAAACTATTGGCTTCATTCCTGCCTCTGTGCAACTCCTACAAATATCCGGTGTAGATAGTTGTACAGTTTGGCACTAATTAAACAAAAGGCCTTTCCATTTGTGCTCCCTGGGGTCAGATCCTACTCAATAGAGGGGGTCTGTGGCCTAATGTTTGTTTTTATAAAATAATCCTTGAGATAAAATCCTTTTAGAGCAGCTGTTATGTGTTTATTGAAACCTCAGATAGTTTGGTCTATTTATTTAACCAGGGTTCACCCTGTCAGAAGGGTAACAGCCACTATTTCTAGCTGAGGTTTACATTTGAGTAAAACGGCAACGATAGCTTCCTAAAAAGTCTCTTAAAAAAGGTTAAAACCTGGCGTCCGGGTAGTGCGGCGGTCTATTCCATTGCCTACCAACATGGGGATCGCCGGTTCGAATCCCCATGTTACCTTCAGCTTGGTCGGTTGTCCCTACAGACACAATTGGCCGTGCTGTGGGTGGGAAGCTGGATGTGGGTATGTGTCCTGGTCACTGCATTAGCGCCTCCTCTAGTCGGTTGGGGCACCTGTTTGGGGAGGAAGGGGAACTAACTGGGGGGAATAACGTGATCCTCCCACGCGCTACGTCCCCCTGGCTAAACTCTTCACTGTCAGGTGAAAAGAAGCGGCTGGCTACTCCACATGTATCAGAGGAGGCATGTGGTAGTCTGTAGCCCTCCCCAGATTGGCAGAGGGGGTGGAGCAGCGGCCTGGGATGGCTTCGAAGAGTGGGGGTAATTGGCCGGGTACAACTGGGAAGAAAAACGGGGAAAAAAAGAAAAAAAAAAGGTTAAACCCTATAAATACATTTGTGACTTTCCTGGTGAGGAATATTGAAGATGTAGAGGACTGTATCATCCAGCCATCAGGCTGGGTTGGGTAGGAGAATGATGGACAAATAATCAGTTACAAAAGCCCAGCGTGATTGAATCAATGGGAGACTATCTGACCATCAGTCGGCCAGCAGCGGCCTTCGATACACCAGATAACACCTGATAAGCTCAAAGAGGATCGGCTGTGGTTAGTGCAAACAGGCCCCGCATCAGTCCTCATTGTGCAAAATACTGAGCCCCGAATTCACAAAGCATAAACGGCCCGGGGTGCCGTATTTGCTGAATTTAGTTTTTATTGCTAATGGGTATAAACAGCAGACATCAAAGATAAGGCATGCATTTTTCTGGATGCATCTTCTCCCTGCGCTAAGCAAGTGTTTTGTGTTTTTTTGATCTGCCGCTCATGTCTCGTTTTCAGTTCTCAAAAGTAGGTTCAAATTTCACTTAGGGGAAATGCCATGCAAATTAGGACCTTGGTGTAACGAATGGCTTAATCGGAGCTAACATTGCGGAGGCTGAGAGATGTCAGACCATTCAAGGTTGGAGAAATCCAACCACATGTGTATTGATATTACCACGCACATCACACTGACCAGAAGGCTGTAACATGGGGAACACTAGAAATCAGTTTTGGGCGTGTGCTGACAAGCTGCTGTCAACATCTGAACATTTTTGTCAACTTCCTCTCACAAATACATACATTTTATTACCACCCACCACCTGGTTGTTAAATCTGTGTCCAACACTGGACATCAATACCTCAAACCTGATATGCTTCTCTTGGCCTCACAATACCCTATTGAACTTGTATGGTAAATTGCAATGGAAAACTTAGAAACATACAAAGAAACAACTGATGAAAAGTATCCATCCATCCAGTCTAAATGGAACAATGAGCCCATAATATCTCTGTCTTTCTGGTTCAAGATATTGACTGTCCATCTGTCGATCTGTCTGTCTGTCATCCCAGTCTTAATAGAGGATTGTGAGTCCATGATATCTCTGTAAATGTGAAGTATCAAATATGAAACAGATCATACATAGTCCATTGTAGGGGCGGCATGGCTCAGGAGGTAGAGCGGGTCGTCCAGTAATCAGAAGGTTGCTGGTTCGATCCCCCGGCTCCTGCAGAGAGCGTGTCAAAGTGTCCTTGAGCAAGACACGGAAACCCCAACTGCTCCTGATGAACAGGTTGGTGCGTTACATGGCAGCCTCCCTCCATTAGTGTATGAATGTGTGTGTGAATGGGTGAATGTGAGACATGCATTGTAAAGTGCTTTGAGTGGTCAGTAGACTAGAAAAGCGCTATATAAATAAATTACCATTTATTAAAACTTCCTCTGTTGCCATTTGCTGCACCAACACAGCAGTGAGCTGAGCCTAAACAGCAGGGAGTTATTCTTAAAAGGCTTTGCCAACAAGGGCACGTGGTAGTGGAGAGATGATCTTGAGGATTAGCATATGCCATGGACACAATGGTCTCTTTGAATCTGACTGTACTCACTGGTGTACTGGACTGAGGCATGCATCGTCAGCAGTGATGAAATAGGTCTGCAATACTGGCCCTGCTCGCATAAACATTGATATCTGCACATGTGGTCTGACAGATCAGTTAAGGTGCGGTTGTCTGAACAATTGCAACTGCCGCACAACATCAGATAAGCAAGTTTTATGTTGAAGAAAAGTGTTTTGGGTGTGAACTGGTTTTGGTGGCAACATTCTTTGAGTATGCCACAAGAAAGAAAATGTGAAAAATTTGAAACTACACTGTCAAACACCCCAATTGGGTAAACCGGGGGGAGGGGGGGGGGTTGAAGTCAGAACACAGAGGAATCTTACATCAAAACATTGTGTGTGGAGTCCGTTGGGGAACTCTCTCATATGCATTCAGTCATTAACAATTCTTTTTCAAAGTGAATTCCCTAAAATCAGGGTTTGCTTTTCATTAAAGGCATACAATGTTGCCTCCATCTCATTCTGGATTCTATTTATAACGGAGGTCATATTTCAGTGAGTTAAACACCAGGAGACCTTTGTCATTCTACGCCCTCCCCCCTTCAGGACCCTGTAAAGAGGTGGTGCTCGTGTTAACCAGGTCAAGTTTTGTGCACATGTAAACAAGCTGATGAAGGCTCAAACATCTCTCCTATCACCACATAACAGACGTTGAGCCTACCTGGATAGAAATGGACCATTAGAATGAATACAACATGCCATGACACATCCAAAATTCCATCCTGAAAAGGAAAAAAAAAGCATTTTCTTGAAAACTCCAGGTGCTTGTCAGACATGTTAAAGTCTGTGGCACAGGCTGGAAGGAAGGAGCACTTTGCAAACAGATGGGCATCTGGACATTTTCTATCTAATTGGTAGGATTATTAATGTTGGGGGTCCAGCAGACCAGCTGAGTCCTGCATTGCCCTTATGCGGTCTCCTCTGGGAGCCTAAATGTCCCGTAGAGCCAAGGGCCAAATCAATGCCTTGATTTGGACTGCAGCTGGGCCTTGCTCATGCACATTATCTCCCCCCACCACAGGAGATGCCGGCTGCCTTATTGAAATAAATGGTGCCTCATATTAACAGCTGGAAGGTGTACCCATGCATCTAAATGTGACATCCCCCATTGACACATGGTGAATGGATAATAGCATTAGATGTCACAGGGATTTGATGATGATCTGTGATGAAAATTTTACCCCTGTGACCTTTCTTTCCTGAAAACACCACCCTTTTTGTTTATCCATTTGTTTGCTTATCCCAAGCCTCTGTCTTTTGCTGTTTCTCCTTATCCTCCAAGGATCAGGGACTGATCCCATATCTGTAGTGTGAATTCACATGAGATCAGATCAGATGAAACACTAGTGATCCTGGTGGGGGAAATTGGGTTGTGACAGCAGAAGAGAGTCAGAACATACTAGCAGAATTTATTAGTGGACAAGCATAAGACAAGTAAATGTTTAGCCAAATGTGGTAAGTACTACAGCACATACTCTAGCCCTGTGTGTGTGTGTTTGTGTGTGTATGTGCACATGTGTGCGTGTAACAGATAACAAGATAGGAGGTAGCTAATCAGTCCTCTTAAATAGTATTAAGCAAACGAAACCGCTTAATCACTAAAGCTATTGCGACGTCTTCCCACCCTGGCCTCAGATCTGGCCCTTTATAGTGTTAGTCCTTCATTGTTGCCATCCACTGGACA